>NC_066535.1:4756273-4983773 GCF_024679095.1 Eriocheir sinensis
CTCTCTCTCTCTCAAACACACACACACACACACACACACACACACACACACACACATCAAACGTCATGGTGCCTTCATTATTTTCACTTTTTTTCTGTATTTTAATTTATTTCCCTTTCATCTTCTTTTTAGTCTCTTAATGATATGCTTTTTGAAATTTAGTGGCGTAATGGTGTTATTTTATGCTTTTCTAAATTTAATGTCCTAATCGTGTTTCCTGATTCTGCTTTCAGGAAGAGACATTATGTTGTTAATTTATTTTTTCCCATTTTTGTTTGATGAAAATTTTAGTTTCTTTGTGTTTGCACGGCCGCTTGCATTCAGTGCATGGAGCAACAACAACAATAGTATTTCACAGCTGTCGCTTAAATACCGCCAAAATTTCATGTATTTTATTGCTGTTGCGAAACTGAACTGAAAAGGCTTGGCAAAAATGGAAAGATATTTATTGCCGTGTTATAATGTGCAGAACTAGCGGCAGGAAAGCAATGGTGGTGATGATGGTGGTGATGGTATTGGTTGTGGTGATGATGCTGGGGGTGGTGATGATATCTTCTGAGGCTGTAATCAAGGTATTCGAAGTATTGGTAGAGGTATTTGTGGTTTTATTTTCGATGTGATCTCCTGTTCTTTGGTAGTGGTGATAGTGATATTAACGTCAAATATTGGAAAATAGTGGAAGGGTTGTATTTTGAGGCATGATTGGTGCTAAGGTGGCGGTAACGGTGGCAGTGGTTGGCAGCAGTGTCTAGAAGTAATTAATGTTTGTGAAGATAGTGGTGGTAGTGGTGGTGGTGGCAATACAGTTGATTGTGATGATCTTAGTTTTAAATAGAGGTTATTGTGGTAGAAACGATGAGTTAGTGTTGGAGAATAATGGTTTCTTTTGAGGTAGTGATCGTGGTGGTATTTGGACTGTTCTGTCGTGGTGATGCTGATTTCAAAAGGCAATATAAGGGTGAGTCTAGAAAGTGATAGTTGTGTCATATTGGGGTGGTAGTGTGACGGTATTGGTGGTGGTGGTTGTAGGCGCTCAGATTTCCCATTGACGGAGGTTGTGAAACGTGGCAGGCTTGTCTCGCAGAGTTTTATTTTGCTGTCGCCGGCAACTTTCCCTCTCGCTGGATTACAGAGACAGACAGTATCCATTAATTCTCCTCGTGTTTCTCGTTCCAACATTTTTCGTTTTCCTTGATATTTTTCTGTATTTC
Organism: Eriocheir sinensis; assembly: GCF_024679095.1. Taxonomy (NCBI): domain Eukaryota; kingdom Metazoa; phylum Arthropoda; class Malacostraca; order Decapoda; family Varunidae; genus Eriocheir; species Eriocheir sinensis. Next base: position 4,757,485 of record NC_066535.1, read on the forward strand.
CTTGCTCTTTTTTATTCTTTTCTGCACTGTTCGCTATTTGTTTTCTTTTTTTCTTGACACTCTCAGCATGCATATCAATTTTCTCTCTCTCTCTCTCTCTCTCTCTCTCTCTCTCTCTCTCTCTCTCTCTCTCTCTCTCTCTCTCTCTCTCTCTCTCTCTCTCTCTCTCTCTCTCTCTCTCTCTCTCTCTCTCTCTCTCTCTCTCTCTCTCTCTCTCTCTCTCTCTCTCTCTCAGCTGTGTTCAAGATTTCCCAGCTTACCGGCGAATCACAAACTAAGCTGATTAAACTCCTCTTAGTCTTACAAGCTTACAACAGCCCTTGCCGTTTCCCTTATCTTTACTTATGTCTATTACCCCCGAACGTCACCTCTTTTGCCCCTACATACGTCGTAGCTGCTACTCCTTCGGGCTGTAAACCCCAAACAACACCCATTACATCTGCATCAACCGCTCCCTGGCCCCACTTGTCCGATTTTTTAAATTTTCACTCGAGGGTAAATATCGATGAAGTTTAAAGAAGAAGAAAAGGAAGAAGAAGGAAGAGCAAATTATCAACAGGGGAAAGGAAATGTAGAAGAGAAAAACAGAAGGAGGAGAGGGAGAAGAATAGAGATAAGTAGGGGGAGGACGCAATTATGAAAAGGGAGGGAGGGAGGTGTGGGATGGTTTTAGAGGCCGAGGGTGTGAGGTGAGGTGAGTCTCAAGGTCGTAATGAGTGTGTGAGGCAGTCTGGCGGGGACATCAGACTTGCAGATGAAGCACGATGAGCCGCAGGGGATGAAGAAAAGATCAAGGAGGCTGCCGCGACATTACCATGCAGGCAAAGTGAGAACGATAGACAGAAGGAGAGAAAACGATGGACGGAGAGACAAACAGAGAGAGGGAGAGGGAAAGAAAGAGGGAGAGAGAGAAGAGCCATATAGGGCAGCTGATATTGGTGAACGAGAAGCCGGGTTGGGATAAAAATGTGCGGCAGCTGGAAGGGGAATGCTGGGTATGTGGGATGAAAGAGTCGACGGTTTGCTGGACCAGGGAGGGCGCGTGAAGGTCCGGGGATTATTAGATCTGAAGATATGAAGTAAAGACATTCGAGTACGTAAGAAAGGAAGGGAAAGAAAAGCGTCGTTGTTTTGAGAAAAGTAGAGAGAAATGTAACTTGAATTTCTTTATTATTATTCTTGAAAATGTGAAGTAAAACAATTCGAGTACATAAGAAAGGAAGGAAAAGGAAAGCGTCGTTCTTTTGAGAAAAGTAGAGAGAAATATAACTTGAATTTCTTTATTATTATTCTTGAAAATGTGAAGCAAAAACATTCGAGTACGTAAGAAATTAGGGGGAAAAAAAGTGTCGTTGTTAGAAATGTAGAGAAAAACATAACCTGAATTATTATTGTTATTACCATTATCATCATCATCATCATCCGGACGCCAGTAGCTATATATATTTACCCTTCCCGTGCAACACTCCTCTGGGAATAGAAGTGAAGGATGAAAGCGAACGAGGAAAAGGTCGGTAGATATGAGAGCTTATGTGGGTTGAGAGAGAGAGAGAGAGAGAGAGAGAGAGAGAGAGAGAGAGAGAGAGTAACAAAGGAAAGCTGGAGTTGTAAGTTGGAGGAGAAGAAAAGAAAAAAAGTAGTATTAGTAAAAAGCGTGACTCCAGCGGCAGTACCTCAGTGTTTATCTACCTGTGCACTCCCGTAATTACCTGCGCCGCTAATTAACACACGACTCACCTGGGAAGCACGAGACAGGTTTCCGTTTCCCTGACACTCGTCTCGTCGCTCCCTCTCTGGATAATTTCGTCTCTCCATTCTCACTCACTCACTCACTCACTCACTCACTCACTCGCTCATTCACTCACTCACTCACTTACTCACTCACTCACTCACTCACTCACACTCGCTCTCTCACTCACTCACTCACACTCGCTCTCTCACACTCACTCACTCACTCACTCACACTCGCTCACTCACACTCGCTCACTCACACTCGCTCACTCACACTCGCTCATTCACTCACTTACTCACTCATCCACTCACTCACTCAGACACTTACTGTATCTAAGACCTATGTTGATTTAAGTTCTATCTAAGTCCTCTAATTATACCCAAATTTCTATTCATTAGCGATCTAATTATACTTCAGCTCTATGTAATTGCTCTATTTATACCTAAGTCCTTCAAATATCAGTAACGCAACAAAAAAAAAACATTCATTATCAATCTATCTTTCTATCTATCTCTATCCTATCTCTATCCTATGGCGGCTGATGCATAAGGATTTTTTTGAGTGGGTCAGACGAGAGGAGAAAAGAAGAGGATATGGAGGAGTCTTTGTGTATTGTAGAGCACAAGAGGTGGAGGCATTTTCTGTATAACCCGAGGGCCCAGTCCGAAGCTTTCTCTCCAATCCCACAAAAATAAATACTTGCATCATACGGCTTCAAAAGATGGGCCGGATTTAAGAGGACTTCCAAAGGTTACGAAATACGGCTATGATGGTGCTGAACGAGGATATTAAAGTTGCTGGTTTATCCTGGAATTGATTCATTTATCGTTTACTCGTAAGTGCGAGGATTCATTATGGAGATTTGTATGAGTGGGCAGGAGGGTGAATAGGAGCGTTGTGACGAAGCGTAGGTGTATGTAGGTGGGTGGGATGGCCAAGAAGTGTTAGTTTGAGGGTTTGTTATAGAGATTTGATGCGTGGGCAGGAGGGTAAATAAGAGCGTAGTGACGAAGCGTAGGTGTATGTCGGTGGGTGGGATGGCCAAGAAGTGTTAGTGCGAGGGTTTGTTAAAGAGATTTGTATGAGTGGGAAGAAGGGTGGATTAGATGAGCGTGTGACACCAGAGCGTAGGTGCGTATAGGTGGGTGGGAGTCCCGTGAGTGCATGAATAAATGGAATTGATATGAAGGAATAGGTTTTAATAATAGTGTGAGTTCGAGTCTCCGCCCGTACACTGTTTATATGAGCCTCGAGAATAACAAGCCTCTCTCTTTTCCCTCAAGTGGAGAGCATCGACCAATTCACAAGTGACCCACATCTCCACTTCAGCAATTCAGGTTCTATCGAGTGGATGCTAGTTGCTGGGTTGTGGACGGTGGAGCCTCCTTTCGATATTATTGTGAACAGAGTACGAGTTTGGTTGGTGGAATGCCTAATGGTTGTATAATAGTTTGGTCTTGGTGGGCTGCCGCGGGGAATAATACGTGTGTGAGTGTCTATGTTTGTGTGTGGGGGGGGATGAGAGGGGGGGGGGGAGGAGTGTGTGCGTGTGGGATACCTGTAGGCGGTGCGTCACATAGAGAGCGTGGCAGAGCAGCGTAGGAAGCGAATAAAATGGAACTAATGTCACCAGGATACGTTCGTTCCGCCTCTTCCACCTTCACATTTTCCATTGTTTTTCCTTCATAAGCTCTGCCCGTCCCCACGCACGACCTCTGACCTTCCCTCATCCGTGACCCCTTCAGCAGCATCGTATGTCCGTGACCCCTGACCTTACTTGCCCGTGAGTGACCTAGCGTGACCCCTGACCTTTCCTAATCATTTTACGTGTGCGTTTAAAAAGTAAACAGGTGCTCGGAATAGTTGGCGCAAAGAAGCAAACACAACATGGAGATGGAAAAAATGAGTGTGTTATGGATCATGAGAGAGAGAGAGAGAGAGAGATGGATGCGGAGAAAAAAACAAAGACTTGGGTAGTGGGTGAAAGAAAATAGAAAATGTATAGGTATCGGCAGAAGCGAGAGAGAGAGAGAGAGAGAGAGAGAGTCAGACAAAGAACCATAGACAGGAAGGAAGAAAATCGAGACATGAGAGAAATAAATAAAAGTAAAAGATATGTATTGGTATAGGGAAGAGCAAGAGAGATGTATCGGAGGGAAGGAGAAGAACCTTTAAATCACTGTAGCCTTTGTGTAGGGATTGATTTATGACCACTTACTATAATTCTTCATGCCCTTCAATTCCCTCTCAACGGCCCTCCTCCATCCAGACCCCTCGCTCTTACCTGTCTTCCATTCTCTCTCTCTCTCTCTCTCTCTCTCTCTCTCTCTCTCTCTCTCTCACTGTCTTTGTCTTACCAATAGCAGAAGCTGATTTAATTGCGGATCGGTAGTAGTAGTAGTAGTAGTAGTAGTGGTTGTGGTCGTAGTTGACGTAGGCGGTGTAGTATTAGTGGTAGGATAAGTAAAAACATTGATATGAAGAGAAATAAGAGCAGTAATAGTAATAGTAATTGTAGTCCCGTTAGAAAAACAGAAAATGTTCAACCTGATTCATGTACAAGTATAATGCCACATAATCCGACGGGCGGTATGTTTCTCATGAAAATTAATACCCTGTTGAGAGTTTTCCCGGAAATAAGCTGACAGGTGAAGATAAAATCGACACAAAAGCTAATTGCCGCGTGAGGTAATCCCGAGTTTGAAAAGTGGTGACGGACGAAACAACAACCAAAAAATGGCTTAAAAGACAAAAAGCTCTAGTGGCAGTCTGCATCAATAATCTTTTCATCTGTGAGGCTTATTAATGCCGCTGAGCTAATTAACGGAGCTTCGTGTGTTCTGATGACGTGTCGGATGAAAACATAAAAAAGTATTCGCCTGCGCCACCAACGAAATGGGCAGAACAACGTGCAGGGCCCACAAGATACTAAAAGAAATATATATAAGGAAAAGAGTTAGGCGTATCAGTAATTAACCCTTCGTCCGTTTTTCTCATTCTTTGCTATTTTTTTTTTATTTATATATTTCGAGATATTAAATTTTATGTAGTCTAATTTTTTTTCTATGACTAATTGTATTTTTTTTCCTTCTTCAGGTAAATGTTCCTCGAAGCTGCTGAGCTGCTGCTGCCGTTCGTCCGTTCGCCTGTTCGTATGTATATATGTATGCCTGTCTTTGTATGAATGTGCGTATGTGTGGGTGTGGGTGTGTGTTTGTGTGTGTGTGTGTGTTTTGTGTGTTCGTATTTACGCACCTGCAATTATTCGTTGGGTGTTCACACTCACTTAACTAAGGCAATGATGCATGTGCGTGTGTGTGTGTGTGTGTGTGTGTGTGTGTGTGTGTGTGTGTGTGTGTGTGTGTGTTGTAGAGAGCTTTAAAGATGAGTGAACACCGAGAATCTTCACTTCTGCTACTACTACTATTACTACCACTACTTCCATTTTTATTATCATTATTATCTTCACCAGCGTCATCCTCCCCAACACCCTCATCATACTCCACCAAATAAATAAATCCAGAACACGGCTTTGGAATGTACGTTTGCCTGATGACGCCACCTGTCAAGTTTTCCTCTGCAATATCCGGTCGATTGCCAGACTGCCACGCCCACCCACCCACCACCACCACTATCACCACCACCACCAACACCGCCCAACCATCACTACCAACACCACCCACACTCTCGTTCGCCTCCCACCACCTTCAGCTCCGCACAACACCTCCTACCAGCCCTTTACATGACCCATCACCATTTCCACCCACTCCTTTGTCTCTCCAACCACTTCGAACCACTTCCCAACACAACCACCAACACCACCCAACCACCAACACCAACACCACAGTCTCGTACGGCTCCCACCACCTTCAACTCCGTACAACACCTCCTACCAGCCCTTTATATGACCCATCACCATTTCCACCCACTCCTTTGTCTCTCCAACCACTTCAAACTTCTTCCCAACACAACCACAACCAACACCAACAACACCCACACACTCTTGTACGCCTCCCTCCACCCTCAACTCCTCCCAACACCTCCCACCAGCACTTACACCAACCACCACCATCACCACCCATTCCAGTACGTCTTTTCCACCACTTCGAACCCCGCCAACCCAAAACCACCACCACCACCATCCTACCCTGCCTCAGCCTCACACTCACCCCCCAACACGGACACACCCCCAACCACGCCCTCCTCGCTGTCCCCTCCTGCCACGCCCTCGCCATCCCTTGGGACCTGGAGAGAGAGAGAGAGAGAGGAGAGGAGAGGGGAGGAGAGGAGAGGAAATGAAGCTGCCTTTGGAATCCTTCAGAAACAAAAGATAATCACCTTTGAAGACTTAATTAAGACGAAAAAGCCAGAGAGAGAGAGAGAGAGAGAGAGAGAGACTCATACACACATATCAAAGAGAGAAAAAAACGTTTACGTGTCTTGGAAACTTAGCGCAAGAGATGAAAGAGACTCGTGTTTTGACAGCTCGACGGTGGACGCAAAACACAACACAATGGGCGGCAAGGCAGAGGAGGGAGTCGAAGGGGAAAACAAAGGAAGTGAAGCTAAGGAAGGGAGTGGGTGCAGCGTTAGAAATGTGATCTTCCAGTATTGTGACGTGACGGAGTAAGCAGTTGATAGGTGAGGGCATTCGTGTGCAGTCAGATTGGTTGAGTTTCAGTTCAGGACAGACGCGCAATAATGTGACACAGACAGACCAACACGAGCCGAAGTTTTTACTGTTGCTGTCGCCGATGTTGTTTTATATTTTTGCTGGTGCTGTTTTCTCCTTGACATGTTTGCAAGCGCCGAACAACAAAGGCTGTTTTTCTACTGTTTTGAAACCTGCCTGATTCTTATTGATGGCCTTTTAACGGCGTGGAGAGAAAGCGAGAACAGCTGTGTGTGTATGTAGGTGTGTGAAGGTGAGAGAGAGAGAGAGAGAGAGAGAGAGAGAGAGAGAAACCGACCGACCAACCGACCGACCAACCGACCGACAGACCGACCGACCGACCGACCGACAGACAGACAGACAGACAGACAGACAGACAGATAGACAGACAGAGGGGGGAGCAGGACAGGCGGGATGATGGTCGGGAGAAAACCTCTGGCCTTCCAAAACGCCGAAGAAAGGAAAAAGAGAAGAGAAATGGGGCCCGAAAGTGGAGGATTTCACGGGATTATGATATATACGTTTTCCCTTCCCTTCAAATTTCCTGTGAGAGATAGAGATGGAGATAGAAAAGGAGATAGAGCGTATATCCATTTGTTCTGCAGCGTAAATCCCGAGAGAGAGAGAGAGTAGCGGTGGGATGCCTAACGAAGCTTAAACGTAACCTCCTCTTTCACCGCTGAATATGAAAAGGTAGGACTGTGTGTGTGTGTGTGTGTGTGTGTGTGTGTGTGTGTGTGTGTGTGTGTGTATATATATAATGTCATACTGCTGACTATGTATATCAAAGCGACTATCTACTCCTACAAGTGACTCCGGGAAGTGGGTTGTTTGCGCCTGTTTGTGATATGGAGAAGCTGCGGGTGAGAGAAGGAAGAGCAGAGGTACTTGTGGACGAAACTTGCATTGAGGGACTATTGGTTTACTGGCGGAGTTGTCAGTAGTTGTGGGGGGAAGTTGTGGGCTGTTAAGAGGTAGAAGAGATGGGACTGTCCATAAGAGGCAATTACTGGGAATACTTGGTGACACCGTTCAGTGATATCAGTAATGGTTGAGCATCTGATAGGTGGAACTGTTACGCCCATATTGCAAGCTCTCAATTTCCTAGGCGGGTATTGCATATAGATCAGTTAAAAATATACAAATAGCCATGCCACATTCTCTACCAGCCTCCCACAGACCACTTTTACGTGTTAATAGCTAAGGGAGAGCGTGGTATTCGTCGTGGGTATATTTACACGCGTGACTCAATGAAAGGAGACGACTTACCAATGATATGAGTCAGTGGTAGATTAAGTTAGTTGGTTATTATATAGTTGAGGATCTGTTGACGTAGGAGGTGCAGTTGGAGGGGCAATGAAGTTTTTTTTTTTCCAACTAAGGAGACAGTTCAAGGGCGTAAAAAAAAATAATAATAATGAAAAAAAAGCCCGTTACTTACTGCTTGCTTACTTACTGTTTATGAGTGAGTGAATGACTAAACTTTGGAGTGTTTGCTAGAAGACTTTGGTGATAATAGGAAAGGAGGAGACGGGGTTAAGGGTAAGATTAAGATACAACCAATAGCGAAACGAAATTGTCTGAAAGATGCCGCAGCTGTAGTAATAGATGAAGCCAAAATGAAGTTATCGATTAAGTTACAAAAGGGGTGTAGGATTGGATGTTCCAGTAGAGAAGTAAGATTGATGTCGAATAAAAGTGAGTGGGTCTGTGAGTGAATATGATCGGAGTGCCAGTAAGAGAAGCCGTCAGCAAGATGGAAACCACGAGTGATATATATTTTTTTCCTTGACTTGTATAATAAATATGTATCCTCCGACACTTTCCCGCCTCTGAGAATTTCACTTAAAGTTTCGCTCATGACACTAACGCAGCTTTGAGGAACGCGACGGAGGAGAGTGAAAAATGGCCGGGAGGGAAGACAAAATGGAAATTATAGGACTACTGGGCATCAGGTGTGCGTTAGGAAAAGGGGGAAAGGAGGGGAGAGAGCGGGGGCTACTCTACAATAAAATGCCGGAAAAAAGTAACGTAAGAATGTTTTTTAGCGACGTGAGACAAAATATAATGAGGGTGAGTGTTGGAGAGGTGAGAGGGAGGGGGAGAGGGCCAACAAGGGGGGATGGGGCACTCTACAAAATGTCAAAATCTAAAAAAAAATAAAAAGTAAAGTATGAATAAAACTGCCATCGTGAGACAAAAAATAATGTGGGTGTATGCTGGAGAGGGGGAGGAGGGAGGAGGAGAGGACCGACGTGTGTGTGGGGGGGGGGGGGTCACTATACTATAAAACGCCGAAATCTAAAAAGAAAAAATAACTAAATAAAGGATGAATAAAACTTTGCCAACGTGAGACAAAAATAATGCGGGTCGATAGTTGCCGGAAATTGGAGGCATCGAGTTCGGCATAAATTTGGTGAGAGACAATTTAGCTCTTTCAATTTTACTCGTCCATTCACTTATTTTGTCCTGGTTTCATATCCCTTGACCTTTCTCCCTCCTCTTCTTCTTTCTCGCTTCTTCTCTTCTTTCCAATATTCTTCCCGTTCTGAACACCTCGATGCTTATATTCCTTTCTTCCTTTGTTTTCTTGAATTTTATCTTTTCTACTTCTTTTTCGTGTTCTTGTTCTAGTCATTTTCGTGGTTCTTGTTCTTCTTGCTTCTGTTCTTCTTCTTCTTCTTCTTCTTCTTCTTCTTTCGTCAACTCTGTGTATTTTTCTCTTCGCATAGCTCTTTTTCTCTTTTCCTCTCTCTTCCAAACATTTTTCCATTCCACCTCCCTGTTTTATATTCCTTCCTTTCCCGACTATTTACTCTTTTTCTTTCCACATCTTTATTCTTCTAGTGTCATCTCTTCCTGCATCATTATTTTTTTCCCTTCCACATCCCCATCTCTCCTTCTTTCTTAGCTCCTGGCATCCACAATCCCATCCCTTCCCTTTTGTATTTTGTTTTCTCTTTTGTTTGCGGCCTCCCTTCGTCTATTTTTATACCTCAATCCCTTGTTTTTCTCTTATATTCTATCCCCCGCTCACTCATTATTTTTCTGTTGCTCTTATTATCCTCTTTATTCTCTTCGTCTGTTCTTTACGTCATGTTCTCCGGGTCTCTTCCTTTCCTTCTTCTTTCATCCAGTTCTCGTGTGTTTTTCCTCACATCCTTAATTCCTTCCCTTTTCCTACTTCTCTTTTTTCCTCTCCTTCACGTCCCTTCTTCGTATCCTTCTTTTTCTTTGCATTCTTCATTTCCCTTGTCCCTGCTCTCCTCTTAATAATAATCTCCGCCCATTCTTCGTATCCCTCTTTTTCTTTGCATTCTTTCTCTCTCTTTTTACTCGCTTACTCCTTTTATCTCCATTATCCTTCGTCCACTCTTTGCATCATTTCTTTCTCTTTTGTTCCCCTCTTTATCCTGAATCTTCATCCATTCTTTGCATCTCTCTTTCTCTTTGAAGTCTCTCTCTCCTTTTACTCGTATATTTTCTTTCGTTCCCCCTTCCTCATTCCACTCTTCACATTCCTTCTTCTCCTCGCTTATGTTTCCCTCTTCTTGCTTTTGCCATTCTTCTCATCCTTTTATTTTCTTTGCATTCTTTCTAACTTTCTAACTCAAATATACTCCTTTCTTTCTCAAATATACTCCTTTCTTTCTCAAATATACTCAAATATACTCAAATATACTACTTTCTTTCTCAAATATACTCCTTTCTTTCTCAAATATACTCAAATATACTCAAATATACTACTTTCTTTCTCAAATATACTCCTTTCTTTCTCAAATATACTCAAATATACTCAAATATACTACTTTCTTTCTCAAATATACTCCTTTCTTTCTCAAATATACTCAAATATACTCAAATATACTACTTTCTTTCTCAAATATACTACTTTCTTTCTCAAATATACTCCTTTCTTTCTCAAATATACTCAAATATACTCAAATATACTCCTTTCTTTCTCAAATATACTCAAATATACTCCTTTCTTTCTCAAATATACTCAAATATACTCCTTTCTTTCTCAAATATACTCAAATATACTCCTTTCTTTCTCAAATATACTCAAATATACTCCTTTCTTTCTCAAATATACTCAAATATACTCCTTTTTTTCTCAAATATACTCCTTTCTTTCTCAAGTATACTCAAATATACTCCTTTTTTTCTCAAATATACTCCTTTCTTTCTCAAATATACTCAAATATACTCCTTTCTTTCTCAAATATACTCAAATATACTCCTTTCTTTCTCAAATATACTCAAATATACTCAAATATACTCCTTTCTTTCTCAAATATACTCAAATATACTCCTTTCTTTCTCAAATATACTCAAATATACTCAAATATACTCCTTTCTTTCTCAAATATACTCCTTTCTTTCTCAAATATACTCAAATATACTCCTTTTTTTCTCAAATATACTCCTTTCTTTCTCAAGTATACTCCTTTCTTTCTCAAATATACTCCTTTCTTTCTCAAATATACTCCTTTCTTTCTCAAGTATACTCCTTTCTTTATCAAATATACTCCTTTCTTTCTCAAATATACTCAAATATACTCAAATATACTACTTTCTTTCTCAAATATACTCAAATATACTACTTTCTTTCTCAAATATACTCCTTTCTTTCTCAAATATACTCAAATATACTCCTTTTTTTCTCAAATATACTCCTTTCTTTCTCAAATATACTCCTTTCTTTCTCAAATATACTCAAATATACTCCTTTCTTTCTCAAATATACTCCTTTCTTTCTCAAGTATACTCAAATATACTCAAATATACTCCTTTCTTTCTCAAATATACTCAAATATACTCCTTTTTTTCTCAAATATACTCCTTTCTTTCTCAAATATACTCCTTTCTTTCTCAAATATACTCCTTTCTTTCTCAAATATACTCCTTTCTTTCTCAAATATACTCCTTTCTTTCTCAAATATACTCAAATATACTCCTTTCTTTCTCAAATATACTCCTTTCTTTCTCAAATATACTCAAATATACTCCTTTCTTTCTCAAATATACTCCTTTCTTTCTCAAATATACTCAAATATACTCCTTTCTTTCTCAAATATACTCCTTTCTTTCTCAAATATACTCAAATATACTCCTTTCTTTCTCAAATATACTCCTTTCTTTCTCAAATATACTCAAATATACTCCTTTCTTTCTCAAATATACTCAAATATACTCCTTTCTTTCTCAAATATACTCCTTTCTTTCTCAAATATACTCAAATATACTCCTTTCTTTCTCAAATATACTCCTTTCTTTCTCAAATATACTCCTTTCTTTCTCAAATATACTCAAATATACTCCTTTCTTTCTCAAATATACTCCTTTCTCTCAAATATACTCAAATATACTCAAATATACTCCTTTCTTTCTCAAATATACTCTTTTCTTTCTCAAATATACTCAAATATACTCCTTTCTTTCTCAAATATACTCAAATATACTCCTTTCTTTCTCAAATATACTCAAATATACTCCTTTCTTTCTCAAATATACTCAAATATACTCCTTTCTTTCTCAAATATACTCCTTTCTTTCTCAAGTATACTCAAATATACTCCTTTCTTTCTCAAATATACTCCTTTCTTTCTCAAATATACTCAAATATACTCCTTTCTTTCTCAAATATACTCAAATATACTCCTTTCTTTCTCAAATATACTCCTTTCTTTCTCAAATATACTCAAATATACTCCTTTCTTTCTCAAATATACTCAAATATACTCCTTTCTTTCTCAAATATACTCAAATATACTCCTTTCTTTCTCAAATATACTCAAATATACTTCTTTCTTTCTCGAATATACTCAAATATACTCCTTTCTTTCTCAAATATACTCCTTTCTTTCTCAAATATACTCAAATATACTCCTTTCTTTCTCAAATATACTCAAATATACTCAAATATACTCCTTTCCTTCTTTCTTTTTCTTTCTTTCGCTCGTTTACTTTTTGCATCCTTCCTTTCTTTCTCTTATCCTTACCTCTCCTCTGCATTCTCATTCCATTAAACTTTTTCGCATCCCTCGTTCTCTTCGCGTCCTTCCCGTCTCTTTTTTTTCCCATCTCTCGTTCTTTTCGATTCTTCCTTTCTCCCGTTTTCGCATTCCTCGTTCTTTTTGCTTCATTTCCTCCTATGTTTTCGCATCTCTCGTTCTTTTCGATTCTTTCTTGCTCGCGTTTTCGCCTTCCTGCTTCATTTCCTTCTATGTTTTTCGCATCTTTCGTCCTTTTCGCATATTTTCCGTCAGTTTTTCACATCTCTCGTTCCTTCGCAATCCTCTCGTCTCGTGTCCTCCCGCCCCTGCCGCTGCTAACCCCGAGAGACGGCGCCGAGAAAACCTGAATGATGGAACAGAAAAGATGATACAGATAAGCTTCTTGTCTTAATTTTTTGCCTTTTCAATTCTCTCTCTCTCTCTCTCTCTCTCTCTCTCTCTCTCTCTCTCTCTCTCTCTCTCTCTCTCTCTCTCTCTCTCTCTCTCTCTCTCTCTCTCTCTCTCTCTCTCTCTCTCTCTCTCTCTCTCTCTCTCTTCCTCGCTATCCCTCTAAGCCATCATCGGAAATCAATATCCTGAAATAGAGTTAGTGTGTGTGTGTGTGTGTGTGTGTGTGTGTGTGTGTGTGTGTGTGTGTGTGTGCGCGCGCAACTTTCCCAATCATCTTTCTTTCCCATTCGTCTATACGCTTATCCTCTGAACGCCTTTTGCACAGGGCTATGGCATCGACTCTTGGAGTTATTTACTCGTAACTCCTCCCAAACCTTTCCCGGGGCAGACTTTTAACCCACGTAAAGATGTTCCCCGGAGAAAACCTTTATTTGTACTTAACTTCACTCCAACCCAACCTAACCGAACCGAACCTGACCGTCTTTTCATCTAAGGTTTGACACTGACTTTCTGCGTAACTCCTCCCAAACCTTTACCCTGCCAGACTTAACCCACGTAAAGATATTCCCCTTATTCGTACTTAATTTTACTCTGACCCAATTTAATCGAACCGAACTTAACCTGACCTGACCTGACCTGTAAAGCGTATTGGATTGGATTGCCAGTCCCTGTGGTTCGATCGTCTGCCTGTCTACCTGTCTGTCTGTCGTGTATATTTTATTTAGTATAGGAATGGACTCTCTCTCTCTCTCTCTCTCTCTCTCTCTCTCTCTCTCTCTCTCTCTCTCTCTCTCTCTCTCTCTCTCTCTCTCTCTCTCTCTCTCTCTCTCTCTCTCTCTCTCTCTCTCTCTCTCTCTCTCTCTCTCTCTCTCTCTCTCTCTCTCTCTCTCTCTCTCTCTCTCTCTCTCTCTCTCTCTCTCTCTCTCTCTCTCTCTCTAAAAGAAATAGAAACCTTTGACATTAAACCTGATTCTTATTTTTCACATACTACCTGCGATGAAAGAGAAGTATTTTTGCCTACGTTCATTTTCCTGTTGTTTTTTTCTTCCTTCTTTTCCTATGTCACTCCAGAAGATAATTGGCCTGCCATTTTGTGTTACCTGTATTCTGAAAGGACACACCTGGTTTGGCTCCGTCTCTCTCTCTCTCTCTCTCTCTCTCTCTCTCTCTCTCTCTCTCTCTCTCTCTCTCTCTCTCTCTCTCTCTCTCTCTCTCTCTCTCTCTCGCATCGTTATCACATTAATAGGCAAAAAAAAGAGAAAGAAAGGATTGGCTTGGCTTGGATCTCCTTTGTCCAGGTTGTGTGTGAGTGGAGGGAGCGAGGTAGTGAGAGCGAGGGAGGGAGGGAGGGAGGGAGTCTGATGCAATGTTTATGGGTTTCGAGATGAGTTATTGTGTAGCGAGTAGTGACGGCAGCTTGTTCCCTTTATTCTCTTCCTCCTCCTCCTCCTCCTTCCCCCCTGATGCCTCTCCGTCATTCAGGGCTGATAATAGAAGCTTCGTCTCCCTGAGTTACGACGTTCGCCCGCAGTCTGGTGAAGGAAAACGGGAATCTCTCAATGGTTATTAGAGTTAACGAGAGCACGTGTCCCCTGAAGAAAGAGAAGACGGTGCAGGAGCGGAAACAGGAGCAGGAGCAGAGGAAGGAGTAAGAGTAGTAGTGAGAGCAGGAAGAGGAGGAAGAGGAAAAGCAAGAGCAGAAGGAGGAGGAATAGCAGGAGCAGGAGGAGCAATAGCAAGAGCAGGAAGAGGAGGAAGAAGAGCAGGGAGAGAAAAAGGAGGTTGTTCGAGGATATCCTAAACTTTATCATATCCCAATCAGACCCAAGATTCAGTAACTTCTAATAATCAGTAACTTAATGACCTAAGTTTCGAGCTCTTTCTTAATTGATTTTTTTGCCGTAAGGTGTCTGTCTGTTATCCACGATTTACCAACGAGTTCTTCCTTCTGTTGCCTTAATCTTACCTTCCTGTCCGTCTTTCTTCCCCCAGTCAACCTTCATGCTACCCCCAATCCACCCCTCGTTACCTCACCTCCCTTTCCTTCTCCCTTCCCCAGTCAACCTTCATGCTACCCCCAATCCACCCCTCGTTACCTCACCTCCCTTTCCTTCTCCCTTCCCCAGTCAACCTTCATGCTACCCTCAATCCACCTCTCGTTACCTCACCTCCCTTTCCTTCTCCCTTTTCCAGTCAACCTTCATTTTTGCTATAAGGTGATCCCTGTTCTGCACGGCTTGCCTATGCGGCCTTCCTTCTATTGGCTTAATCTCACCTCCCTTTCCTTTTCCCTCCCTTAATTAACGTTCATTCTACCCCCAACCCACCCTTCGTTAGCTCCTCCCCTAATCCTAGACACCTTCATTTACCCTCCCTATCGCCGGAAGCTCGCTCACCTTGTTTACATCGCCCCGACGCTTAATCGAGGCATTCAGCGACAATTTCTCGTCCTTCAGGGGATCGCCTCGCCCCAAGGCTGCCTCGGAAAACCCGGCTGTTGATGGAGTCGCAGTCACACGGTCCAGGTTCCTTGCAAGTTAAATTGGCTTATCTACATATATATGGCGGTGGAAGAGCTGGGTATTGAGCAAGTTACATAGAGAGAGAAGGAGATAGAGAGACGAGAGATGAGATCGAAAGTGAACAGTGCACAAGGGAGTTGAGAGAAGCAGAAGGAGAAAGAAGAAGAGGAGGAGGAGGGAGAAGGTCAGGTTTAATTCTAGGAAAGTTGAAGTGAAGGAGGGAAGGGGGAATGACGGAGAAAAGAGACAGACGTAGTCGTAAAGGAGGACGAGAAGGGAGGGGATTAATTTAAAGAGAGTTGAAGTGAAAGAAGGAATGAATGACGAAGAAGATAGATTCGTAGTTAAAGAAACCAGACTTGAAAGAGAGGTAGAGAAATTTGGAGAGAGAAAACCGTAGATTAAAGAATGAACAAAATAGACACGCAAAAAAAAGAAAAAGAAGAAAAAGATAAGAGCATATGAGGAGTTACAAAGAAAGAGATGCAGCCGAAGAATATAACTTAATAGAAAAGATAGATAAAAAAACAGAAAGGGAAAAACTGTCGAATGAGTGAGGAATTACAAAGATATTAATGTCGTTGAAGAAGGCAAAGGACCCGAAAAAGAAAGATATAGAAAAGATGTAGGAGGAGGAAAACTGTAAAAGGAAAGGGGAATGACAAAGATAGAGACACGCAAAAAGAAGAAGAAAACTGAAGAAGAAAACTGAGCCGTAAAGAGAAGTAAAGAAAGTTAGAGAAAGAAAAAACGGAAAGTAAAAGAGGAATTACAAAGATAGGGATTTAGTTAAAGAAGGAAACTGAGCCAAAAAGAAAGGCGAAGAAAGATTTGGAAGGAGGTAAAACGTCAGGAAGGGAATGCGATGCGATGAAGTGAGGGATGGAAAGGCGAGTCCATGTCTTGCCGAGTGATGAACATTCGGGGCGAGTTAAACAGACCAACATCAAAAGGGTTAAGTCCTCGCCGCCGACCGGGAGCCAGCGATAACTTTTTTCTTTTCCTTTTTTCCTGTTTTTCGTTTTTTTTTCGTTTTTTTTCGTTTTTCTTTTTTCTTATTGTCTTGTTGTTTTCATTCTTCTTCGTCTTCATCTTCCTTTTCTTTTTCTCCCCTTTTCTTTTCGTTTTCTTTTTCTACCCTTCCTAACTTCTTTCATTTTTCCCTTTTTTTCCGAATTTCATCCTCTTTCTTCTTCTTCTCATCTTCCTCCTCCTCTTCTCCCTCACCTCTTCCTCAACTTCCTCCTCGTCCTCCTCTTATTTTCTTCTTCCTCTTACACTTCCTCGTCCTCCATCCTTCCCCATTCCTCGACATCTTCCACGTCCTACTCCTTTCCCTCCTCATTTTCCTCCATCTTATGCGGGTCTTGACCACCAACCAACCACCAACCAAAACCCTCACCCCCCCCCCCCACCACCACCACCACCACCATTCCGTACCCAGCCCCCTCAGGAGACTTACAAGAGCGCAGCAGCAGCAGCAGGAGGAAAGGAAGAGTATTGCGGATGGGAGGAACTCAGGAATACTCTCAGGCCAGGCTCGAGAGGTCAGCGCGGGGAAACATGGGAGGAAGGGACTCGTTTTGGGCCTCATATGCACTTTTTACGAGGAACTGATGCTCGGATGTAGTTTTCGTTGAGGAGTACGAGGGGGAGGCTTAGGGCAAGTAAGATGTTTGAAGGTCACTCGAATTATATTTTTGAAGTATTTGTATTTGAAAGTACTTGTCATTAGTCCGGTTGAAATAAAGAAAAGTGATAAGAAAAAAAAGGAGGAAAGAGAATCAGAAACGCCTTATGAAATGGATGATGAGTAATGTTTTTAAGGAAAGTTAGTTGAATTATATTTCTGATGGAGACTTAACAGGATTTCTTCCAAGTCTCGTTAAAATGAAAAGAATCGTGATTTGAATGTAGGAGGAAGAAAGTGGATGTTGATGTTTAAAGAAAGCAAGTCGATTTTTTTTAGGGGGGATTTTAAAAGTATTTGCTCATAATCTGGTTAACAAAAAAAGAATCGTGATTAGAATGTGGGAGGAAGAAGGTAGGTGTTGATGTTTAAAGAAAGCAAGTCGAATTATTTTTTTTTTTAGGGGGAATTTTAAAAGTATTTCCTCATAATCTGGTTAACAAAAAAGAATCGTGATTAGAATGTAGGAGGAAGAAGATAGATGTTGATGTTTAAAGAAAGCAAGTCGAATTATTATTTTTTTAGGGGGAATTTTAAAAGTAATTCCTCATAATCTGGTTAACAAAAAGAGAATCGTGATCAGAATCTAGGGAGAAGAATTAGAAACGCCTTAAGAGATATATGTAGAGAGGATGTTTAAAGAAAGTTAGCCGAATTATATATTTTTGGGGGAGTTTTAAAAGTATTTCTTCTCAGTCTGCTAAAAAAAAAAAAATACGTGATCAAAATGTAAAGAAAAGATAATTAGAAACGGCAAAGGAGACGGATTTTTTTTATTTTTTACGGCAGAGGAGATAGTGCAAGGGCGTAAAAAAAAATATATAATGAAAAAAAAAGCCCGCTACTTACTGAGGGGATATTTAAAGAAAGTCGAATTGTGGGGTTTTTTTTTTGGGGGGGGACAAATTTAAAAGTATTTCATCATAGTCTGACAAAAAAAAATAATCGTAGTCAGAATGTAGGAAAAAGGAATATAAAAATGCCTTACGAGATGCACGTTGGGCGGAAGAAGAGAATTAAAGCATATAATTATTCAAAGACCCATAGCGTTCATACTCACAATAGCAAGCCTCCCTTTCCCTTATTACCACATACCTACGCAACACAAGACCTGCTTCCATCCGCGTCGGGAAAAACGAAAACAAAACTAGCTGAAAAAATCCCAAAATCCCACAAAAAACAGTTAATAATAAGCGGAAGGCGAGCTAGAAACTGGATTAAAAAGTTTCCACCATACATATTCAACAGAGCCCCTTATTTTCCGTCACTTAATACTTCAAAGCTGCTTCCGTCCGTCCGTCCGCCCCGGGAAATAAAAATATAAACGCCATTAGTCGGGAAAAATAAACAAATCAATAAAGGGAACAAGCCGGGAGGAAGGGGAGCGGTGCGAGGGGGGCTGGAGGGGGGCGGCGCGCACACTCCCTCCTCGGCGCCGAAGGTCACAGGTTGTCCGAGGTGTTTTGAGCGTCATGAGGCTGCTGAAGGGCGCCGCGAGGTCACGGGTCACACGGGCTGCAGTGGGGGTCTCGTGGGTGGGGACTGGGTACGGGGGGAGGGGGCACGCGCGGCCTAGAATTTACGTACGGAAAAGGACAGACAAGGAAGGCATAAGATCGAGTGGAGTAACAAGGAGATAGAGAGAGAGAGAGAGAGAGAGAGAGGAAGGGGAAGGGGAAGGATTTTTTTTTAGGGCAGGTGACTGAAGAGAATAAAGGGTGAAAAATAAAGAAGGTGATAGAAACGAAACATATGTAAGGCTATGCAGGTGTGTGTGTGTGTGTGTGTGTGTGTGTGTGTGTGTGTGTGTGTGTGTGTGTGTGTGTGTGTGAGAGAGAGAGAGAGAGTTAGGGAGTTCTAGTGGTCCTCCAAGGTACTCCTCAAGGTAAAAAAAAAAAAAGCTCCGGTAGTCCTCCCCACGTCGCCTCCGGGAAGTCATCAGTGTTGTCCTCCTTGTTTGTGTTTCCCTTGTCTGAACCCTCCTTCATTACCGTCTCTCTCTCTCTCTCTCTCTCTCTCTCTCTCTCTCTCTCTCTCTCTCTCTCTCTCTCTGTCTATCTCTCTGTCTCTCTATCTCTCTCTCTCTCTCTCTCTCTCTCTCTCTCTCTCTCTCTCTCTCTCTCTCTCTCTCTCTCTCTCTCTCTCTCTCTCTCTCTCTCTCTCCCTCTCCTCTCTCTCTCCCTCCTTCCGTTCCTTCTCTTCCCTTCACCCCTTCCAGCAAGCTGCAGGGTGTCTGGGTTATGGGCGTTGGGGGGGAAAGGGGGGAGGGACTTAACAGGATGGGAAGGGATAGGAAGGGATAGGGAGGATCAAGATGGGGAGGGATATTAGGATGGCAAACGATCAAGTATGTATTTATATTTGTCTAGTTTCAGCCGTTTATATGCTTACCAAGAAGACTTATCATCATCATCATTACTATTATTATTATTATTATTATTATTATTATTATTATTATGTGTTGCAGCTGTTCCCATCTTTTCTTTAGGTCTTTAGTAGCCTCGTGCTCTCAAGGTAATGCCGCCTCTTACCTCCTGCCATAAAACTAAGCTTCTAATTCCATTATTTTGGGGGTTAGAGGGTGTAAGACGAGGAGCCAAAAGAGAAGGAGGAAGGGGGCAGGAGCAGAAGGAAGAGGAGGTGGAAGTGGAGGAGGAGGAGGAGGAGGAGGAAGAGGAAGAGGAGGAGGAGGAGGAGGAGGAGGAGGAGGAGGAGGAGGAGGAGTTGGAGGAGTTGGAGTTGGAGTTGGAGGAGGAGGAGGAGTTGGAGAAGGAGGAGGAGTTGGGGAAGGAGGAAGAAGAGGAGAAGAAGGAAGAAGGAAGAAGAGGAGGAGGACAAAGGGAGGAGGGGAAAGGAAGAAGGAGAAAGGAAGGAGGAGAAGAAGGAAGAAGAGAAGGAAGAAGAGGAGGAGGACGAAGGGAGGAGGGGAAAGGAAAGAGGAGAAAGGAAGGAGGAGAAAAAGGAAGAAGAGGAGAAGGAAGAAGAAGAGGAGGACGAAGGGAAGAGGGGAAAGGAAGAAGGAGAAAGGAAGGGGGATGATCAAGAAGAACAAGAACATGAAACAGAGCAAGAAAAAGGGAAAGAAGAATATATGAAGAAAAAGAAGAAAAGAAAAAGAAAGATAAGTACCTATATGAACAACAAGTACACGAACCAGAACAAGAATGTAAAGAAAAAAGACGAAAAGGAAAAAAACAAAGAAAAACAAAGAAAAGGAGAAACAAAAAAAAAGAAAAAAAAGAAAACCCACCAATTCTTCAAGCGGCCTCAAAAAACGCCTCCTTCCTCCCGCACGACTCCAGATGAGGTTCAGAAGCGACCCGCCGATGCTCTTCCCCCCCCGCTGCTTGCCTCCCGCCGCGGCTCTGCATCAGTCTGTCTCTCGCCCAAGCTTTTAGTCCGCTTTTCTTCCCCTCACTAATCCCTTCATGCCACCACACCACAGTCGACTCATGCGCGTTCCCCTTCCCACCAGTTCTTCCCTAATCCCTCCTTTTCATTCCCTTCTTCTCCCCCCCATTCGTCTTTCCTGCTTTCAATCCATCTCCCTCCCTCGTCTTTGTACTCTCTTCTTCCTTCAGTTTCTCTCTTTGTTCCATTTTTCATCCCTTCTTTTCATTCTCTCGCCTCCCCTTCTTTCTCTCTCTCTATCCCCCAATCCCTTTTCTTTCTCTTCCCTTCCTTCCGGCTCTCTGTCACTTTCTTCTTCCCTCCCTATCCTCTCTTCTCTTCTGTTATCTGTCTTTCTCTCCCTCTCCTCACTTTAGTTTTCCCCCTTTCCCTCACCGTCCTCTCCACAGTTATCTCCCTCTCTTTCCCTCTTCATTCTTCTTTTATTCTCCTCCTTCATATTGCTGTCTCTCTCCCTCTCCTCTCTCTTCAGTTATTTCCCTCTGTCCTTCTCCTTTCTTATCATGCTTTCTTTCCCCTCGTTGTCCCTCCTCTAAGTCCTTTCCTTCCTCCGTTTCGTCTTCCTTCTTTTCCAGCATTCCTTCTTTTTTTTCAGCTTTCGTGACTCAAGAATAGACAACCTAAAATATCACTAAGAATCAATATGTGGGCTCTGACTCCTCCTCCATCGTCCCCAGTGCCCTTTTAAGACACTTCGAACCCACACACTTTTTACCCACCGATGCTCTCATCTTCACAAGCTCTTATACGTTTTCTTTTTTCTCTCTCTCTCGTAAAGACTTGAGTTCGTTAATGAATGCTCGTGGGAGTAGTCTTGCGTGCCAGTCTGCTTATGTGAGTTCTTTGCTGCTTGGCTCGAGTTTTTCCTTTATTTGTTTGTTTTTTGGTTTTTTGCCTTTGCGGTTCATGGTATTAATGGCCAGGCAGCTTATGTACGAGTATGTGTGTAAAGGTTTTGTGTGGTGTGTATATTGTTGTTGGTTTGTGTGTTTTAATTGTGTTGGGGGTTGATTATTTTGTGTGTGTGTGTGTGTGTGTGTGTGTGTGTGTGTGTGTGTAGTCTTTGTTCTGCTCTCAGGGTGTTTTATTTATTTATTTATTTATACTTTTTTTTTGGCTTCTTTGTGTGTGTTAGTGTTTGATATTTATTGCTGTGGTGAGTTTTTTTTATCCTTCGCCATTAGTCTTATTTTTTTATTTCTTTTTTCTATTTTTTTCTCCTCAGCTTCAGTCTACTTTTTCATTATTTTTCAGTGTGGATTTTTTTTTCTTTTCAATCATTTATTTTTTTGCTTGATTTTTGCTCTATTTTTACTCTCGTTTTAAAAGCCATCGTTCTTGCCTCCTCCTCCTCCTCCTCCTCCTCCTCCTTCCTGCTCATGTCTTCCCTCCTATCTATCGCCTTTTAAATCTCATGCTGTGGGCCTTTTACGATGTTTACACTCACTGATTACGTTGACACACACACACACACACACACACACACACACACACACACACACACACACACACACCGCGTCTCCTCTCACCCCCACGCAGAAGAGACGAAGAAAAGGATTAAAAAATAGAAGGGCGTTTTAGAAGAGGGGAAAAATATGGTGAAATTTGAAGGGGAAAAACATAGACAAGGAGTATATGCCACGGAAGGAGAAAGGTACTAAATAGGATGCAAGGAGGAGGGAAACGAAGAGAGGAAGGTAGGTAAAGACGGCACAGAGACGGAGAGAGAAATAATATTAAGGTTAGCAGAAGAGAGAAGAGGAGGAAGAAGGGAGATACAGTCGAAAGAAAGAAAAAAAGAATTGTACAGGAAAAGGGATGGTGTGAAGTATGACAGGGGAGGAAAGAAAGAAAGAATTAGGAAAGGGGAAAAGGGAGCTGCAGGGAAGAGAGAGAGAGAGAGAGAGAGAGAGAGAGAGAGAGAGAGAGTAGAGGGAAGACTGGAAAAGAGAATGACAAAGAAAGAGAATCGTGTCATGAGAAGAGATGAGAGGAAAAGAGCAGAAAGAAGAAGAGAGAAGAGGAATGGAAAGGAGAGGGAAGGAGAGGAGGGGAGAAGAGAAGAGCAACGGGAATGTCCATGAGTAAGAGGGAAATTGGGGGGAACGGGTGGAGGGGGGGAGCGTCTGCTGCATGAAGGGGGCTTTCCTGACACTCCTTTGGCACCGTGCCCATGGAAAGACTGCTGGCCCCATGACTTGGCTCGCGACCCAGACTGTGGCACTCCCCCCACCCCCCTTACCCTTCCCTCCCCCCCTACACTATCTCTCTCCCCCTCGCCCCCTGATCTTCCTCTGCGATGACCTTGACCCTCCGTGACCTCGCCCAAGGGAAAGGTGTAGTTTGGGGTGCGAAATTGTGTTAGTTTGAACAGGCTCTTACTTTTTGTTCTGGTTTATTGGCTTGTGTTGTTTTTTTGTGGGAATGTTGTGGGGTGGGAGGAGGGGGGAAGGGATTGTGTTGGGAGGGGTAGGGGGTTGTGTGTGTGTGTGTGTGTGTGTGTGTGTGTGTGTGTGTGTGTGTGTAAAGTGTCCGATAATTTCCAGATACGGCACGAAGGATGACAGATGATCGAGGAGGAGGAGGAGGAGGAGGAGGAGGAGGAGGAGGAAAAGGAAGAGGAAGAGGAAGAAGAAGAGGAAGAGGAGGAGGAGGAATAATGGAAGGGAGGAAGAAATATGAGGGTTGAAAAGACCGGAGAGTTGTTTACTGTCACCGATTAAAAGCTATTAGAGAGAGAGAGAGAGACTTAAAAGAAAATGGTAAAAAGTCCACATAATTTTCTCCCAACCTTTTTTTTTCTTTTTTTCTTCTAAAACCGGAGCCCTTCTTTTTTTTCTAGTACATGATTTGCAGCTCATAGAACTCTTCCCCACGACAGCAAAGCACAGATTAATTAATACAAACAGTTAATTATTATGACTCGAGGTGTTTTGGTTGCACCTGGCCGCTCCCCTACGACGCAACTAATTAAGCTCTGCAGGTGTGCCGCTCAAGGTGGTTCCCTCTGTGTGGTGGGGCAATAGGACGCGACGGGGCTTCCAAAGGTAACTAGGGGCGCGATTTATCTCCCCCTTTAGCAAACCTTTCTGTGTCGTGGGCTGCAGGTAAGGTGTGATGGATAAGCGGACACCAACATCCCAGTCTACCTACACCCATACGTCAGGTGGAGAAGTTTAGTGGAATCTCTCTCTGTTATGTGCTGTAGATAAGGCCTGGTGGATGGATAAGTGGACACCAACATCCCAGTCTACCTACAGCCATACGTCAGGTGGAGAAGTTTAGTGGAACCTCTCTCTGTTATGTGCTGTAGATAAGGCCTGGTGGATGGATAAGCGGACACCAACATCCCAGTCTACCTACACCCATACGTCAGGTGGAGAAGTTTAGTGGAACCTCTCTCTGTTATGTGCTGTAGATAAGGCCTGGTGGATGGATAAGCGGACACCAACATCCCAGTCTACCTACAGCCATACGTCAGGTGGAGAAGTTTTGTTTAACCTCTCTCTGTTATGTGCTGTAGATAAGGCTTGGTGGATGGATAAGCCGACACCAACATCCCAGTCTACCTGCAGTCATTCGTCAGGTGGAGAAGTTTTGCTAAAGAGTGGAGGATGAAGGTGTTTCTTGTGGAGACTTCGGTAAATAGATGGTCGTGAAAGGCAAGATTGCTGTGTCGTGTGCTGCAGTGAATCCCTTGACTGCGGATTTCCTATAAGAAGACATCACCAAGCTACAGGAGTGGAGCAAAAAGTGTCTGCTACAATTCAATGAAGAAAAATGTGAAGTCCTGCACCTTGGGAGGGGATATCCAGCACACCAATATCACATGGGAAACACTCCACTATCCACCACAGAGCCAGAGAAAGACCTGGGAGCATAATGTTACCAGGTTGCCAGTGAAGGCGAAATCCGCAGCGGACGGGTAAATGTCTGTCGGATGTCTGACAAACAAATATCCCAAACTACCTGCAGCCAAACGTCAGGTGAAGAGGTCTTGCTGAAGAGTGGAGTATGAAGGTGTTTCTTGTGTAGACTTAGGTAAATAGATGATCGTGAAGGGTCAAACTACGTACACCCTCATCCTACACCCTCCGACCTTATATGTTGATGTATTGTGTGTAGCGTGGGTATAAGTACGTACGTATGACTGTGTATGTGCATATAACCAAAGACGCTTTCCAAATATGTGTTAGAAGAGATAATCCCACGTGTGTATTGAAGTAGTAAACTGCATACCTATATCAATATTATATTAGTTATGAAGTGGCTCGTTCAAGTTGTACTGTCTAAAAATGCAGAAGTCCTTAGTTTTCATAGCGTATTCATAGCAAGTTACGTAATAATGGTAATTGTGTTCTGGTAAACTTCAGGAGGGTAGATATAGTTTATTTCATGACCCCTCCATACGCGTTCCCTGCCCTTACTTGTACTACACCTGAGTCGTGAGTATTGCGCCTCGTCTGGACTCCCCGCGGCGTTGTGGGTAATGCTCCTGCCCGTGCTGTGTGTATCTCCATCTGGCGGACGCTGGTGAGCCTCGCAATGAACTTCCAGACACTTCAAGTCCAGTTCTTCCCAAACTCGGCTCGTTCACATAGTCACACACAGGAACGAGAAATAATAAAAAGAAACCCTTGGAGAGTATTCTAGACTATCACTGCAATGAGAAGCACAGTAAATACGAGGAAGTTATGGAAATCCGTTGATAAATATGCAAGGAAATTAATCCCAGGAAAGTTAATAACACTAATGCATGAAAGCGTTTGCCTCAAGATAAATATTCTGACTAAACCCACAAATACACGCTAGAACACACACACACACACACACACACACACACACACACACACACACACACACGGAAGATAATAAAATGTCACCATATATAAACCTAAGCGCATAAACACTAAATTATGGCTAAATAATTCAAGATTACTCCTGTTGTAAAAATCACCGTTGTATTTATTCCCAGTGTTCACAAATGGAAAGGACACACACACACACACACACACACACACACACACACACACACACACACACACACACACACACACACACACACACACACACACACACACACACACACACACACACACACACACACACACACACACACACACACACACACACTGAGAAACACACCCTTCTTATGCACTAACGCTTGTAAAACTTCCACATTATCAAGCCGTGTGAGTCTGGCCGCGTACTCCAGCTGGCACGTCCCGCGGGGCTTGTATGCTCGCGTGCAAATTATGGCAACGTAAATACAAGGCACCAAAAATAAGTTTATTCTTCAGAACGTGGATGGAGTGCGTTATCAACCTGGTGTTATCGACTTTCACGGCTCCACATACTGACGTCAACCTCTCCTAATCCACATGGTTCTCAGTCTCCTCCACTTCACGTAGCGCCTGTCAATCTTTGCCTCTCCTTCCTCATGGGCTTTTTTGTTGGTTTGTTTGATGTTTGTTTTTGCCCGTTAGCTGCTTCCTTTGATGTAAAAAACTTCCACATATCAATTTCCACCACTCCACTTACCTCTTATGTTGGTATTATAAAACACTCTCGCTTCTCACATCAGCCATTTCTAAAGGTCAAAGAGGGGGTCAGTCGGGTTCCAATGAGTGTTTCTTCAGGTTCATGGTACAGAAGAAGACTCACACTACCACCAGGGTCATAAAACTACTACTGGAAATGCCCACAACTCCTACGAAAGCCTTGTCAAATATGTGTTCTTGTGCGGCGATAAGTCTTGTGATACGACCCTTAGTCTCCGATACTCCTCATACTTGTCAATATCCACCATTCCCCAACCAGCCTCAGTTACTCCACAAGCCTTTCATCATTCACCATTCCACATTCCTAGCAACCTTAACCGTTCTACACTTATAGCAATCTCAAATACTCCACATACCAACTTCCACCATTCCACATGCTCCTCAGACTCCACGATTCCATATTCTTACTAGTTTCCACCATTCCACACAGTACCTCTCAATCTTCCACCACTCCACATAGTAACTCACAACCTTCAGTACTCCACATAATATCTTCTACCACTCCACACTGTAACTTTCGACTTTAAGTACTCCACATACTATCCTCTACCACTCCACAATCCTCTCAAACTCCCCCATTCCACATACTTATTAACTTCCACCACTCCACATCGTACCTCTCAGTCTTCACTACTCCACATTCCAATATCTGCCCCTTCACAAGCCTTTCAATCTTCACCACGCCACGTATCCATCAATCTCCACTCCTCCACTTTACTTATCAACCTCCACCACTTTACATTCTCCTCCTGATTCGTCTTGGGCTTCACCACTAACACGTACCTGCTATTATTCCTTCCCTCCACCTTTCATCCTCCACATTCCTCTTCCACTACCATACAATTTAGCCACTCGTCCTAAATACACGTCTTGCCCACACGCACACCAATCACGTCTTGCCAAACGCTCCTCTCATTTCCACGTCCTGCTCCCTAATTCATCCCGTCACGTTAATTTCAGGTTATTATCGGTCTGGGGTTTCGTGTCAGAAGGTAATTGAGTCTTGATAATGATGAGGATAATGATGATGACAATGGGAATAATGATAGCAATTCGCCAGTCATCTGTAGGTCACTCATTAGTTATATTTATTATTTAGAAAGCTTACTAATTTGTTTGTGGATATGTGTGGAGAGAGAGAGAGTTAATGAACGAGAGTAAATTTGTGAGCGAGAGAATTTATGACTGAGAAAGATTAGTGAGAAGTGAGAATATTAATGAATGTATAATAAATGAATGAATAAAGAGTGTATAAATGAGTGAGTGAGTGAGTGAGTGAATGAGCGAGAGTGAATTTGTGAGTGAGAATTTATGAATGAGAAAGATTAGTGAGGAGTGAGAATATTAATGAATGTATAATAAATAAATGAATAACGAATGTATAAGTGAGTGAACGAGTGAGTGAGTGAGTGACTGAGTGAATGAACGAGAGTAAATTTGTGAGTGAGAGAATTTATGAATGAGAAAGGTTAATGAGGTGTGAGAATATTAATGAATGTATAATAAATGAATAAATAACTAGTGTATAAATGAGTGCGTGAGTGAGTGAGTGAGTGAATGAACGAGAGTATATTTGTGAGTGAGAAAATTCATGAATGAGAAAGATTAGTGAGGAGTGACAATATTAATGAATGTATAATAAATGAATGAATAACGAGTGTGTGAGTGAGTGAGTGAATGAACGAGAGTGAATTTGTGAGTGAGAGAATTTATGACTGAGAAAGATTAGTGAGGAGTGAGAATATTAATGAATGTA
This sequence comes from Eriocheir sinensis, assembly GCF_024679095.1. NCBI lineage: Eukaryota > Metazoa > Arthropoda > Malacostraca > Decapoda > Varunidae > Eriocheir > Eriocheir sinensis. Next base: position 4,785,239 of record NC_066535.1, read on the forward strand.
TAATAAATGAATGAATAACGAATGTAAAAGTGAGTGAGTGAGTGAGTGAATGAACAAGAGTGAATTTGTGAGCGAGAGAATTTATGACTGAGAAAGATTAGTGAGGAGTGAGAATATAAATGAATGTATAATAAATAAACGAATAACGAATGTATGAGTGAGTGAGTGAGTGAGTGTGAGTGGGTGAGTGAGTGAGTGAGTGAGTCCAGTGAGTCCAGGTGACCGTCCATTCCTCACCTCCTTCCTTCCTTCCTTGTGTTACCTTTCCGGCGGGTTGAGGCGATCAGGATGCGCGGCGTCGAGCGGGAACGCCTCACGTGCCGCTGTTAACTCACGATTTGCGCACTTTATTCCTCCCTGCCTTCCTTTTCTTCTTTTCTCCCTCGATCTCTCTGTCTTTCTGTCTACCTGTTTGTCTGTTTCTCTCCCTCCTCCCTGTTGTTTATCTTTTTTGTGGTTGTTTTTCTCTGTCTGTTTGGTTGGCATTGTCTTTGTCTATATTTGTATGTCTGTTTATGTGTGTCTGTATGTCTCTGTCTATCTGTATCTTTTCTCTATCCATCTATATCTATCTATCTATCTAACTATTTGTATCTATCTAGCTACATATCATCTTCGTCCTCGTCTTCCTCCTCCTCCTCTTCTTCTTCCTCGTCCTCCTCCTCGTCCTTCTTCTCTTCCTCCTCCTCATGTTACTCGTCTTCCTCCTCATCCTCCTTTATAGTCTTCCTCTCTTCCTTGTCTTCCTCCTCCTTCTCTTCTTCTTCCTCGTCCTCCTCCTCATCCTTTTTCTCTTCCTCGTCTTACTCGTCTTCCTCCTCATCCTCCTTTATAATCCTCCTCTCGTCCTCGTCTTCCTCCTCCTCCTCGTCTTCTTCCTCGTCCTCCTCCTCGTCCTTCTTCTCTTCCTCCTCCGCCTAGTCTTACTCGTCTTCCTCCTCCTCCTCCTTTGTAGTCCTCATCTCGTCCTCGTCTCCCTCCTCCTCATATTACTTGTCTTCCTCCTCATCCTCCTTCATAATATTCCTTTCGTCCTCGTCGTCTTACTCCTCCTCTTCTTCTTCCTCGTCCTCCTCCTCGTCCTTCTTCTCTTCCTCCTCCTCCTCATCTTACTCGTCTTCCTCCTCATCCTCCTTTATAGTCTTCCTCTCGTCCTCGTCTCCCTCCTCTTCCTCGTCTTCTTCCTCGTCCTCCTCCTCGTCCTTCTTCTCTTCCTCCTCCTCCTCATCTTACTCGTCTTCCTCCTCATCCTCCTTTATAGTCTTCCTCTCGTCCTCGTCTCCCTCCTCTTCCTCGTCTTCTTCCTCGTCCTCCTCCTCGTCCTTCTTCTCTTCCTCCTCCTCATCTTACTCGTCTTCCTCCTCTTCATCTTTTATAGCCCTCCTCTCGTCCTCGTCTTCCTCCTCCTCTTTTATAGCCCTCCTCTCGTCCTCGTCTTCCTCTTCCTCCTCTTTTATAGCCCTCCTCTTCCTCGTCCTCGTCTCCCTCCTCTTCCTCGTCCTCCTCGTCCCCCTGCCGCTGTCACCTCCTGTCCGCCGCGAGAGCCTTTAGAAGGGAGAGATATGGCGGCCAGCCCTCCTTTGTGTGTGTGTTCTTTCCCCTCTCCCTCCTTTCTTCCCTCCTTTCTTTCCCTGTGTATGTCTTTTTTCTGTTTCTGGGTATGTCTTTTCTTTCTCCAGTGTCGGTTTTCAAGTGATTTTTTTTTCATTTACTTGTGTTCTCTTTTCTTTGGGATTTATTTATTTTAGTTTTTCATATCTTCTTTTTTTTCAGTGTCATTTAGTCATGTTCCCTTTTGTTTCGTTTTCTTTTATTTCTTTTTTTTAGTTATGTTCTCTTTTCTTAGTTTTCTTTGTGTTTTGTTTTGTTTTCTTGCCTTTTCTTTCTTTTTGGTGTTTGTTTTATATATATATTTTTTTCATTTAGTTACGTTCTTTTATCTTGGTTCCTAATTTTTTTCATTTTATTAGTTTTTTCTTCTTCAGTGTCGGTTTTTAAGGATTTTTTTATTTAGTTATGGCCGTTATTTTAGAGTTTTTACATTTTTTTTCTCATTTCTCTGTAGTCACGTGTGAATGTGTGGCGTGTACGTATATCTATGTATGTGGGTATGTGTGTATGAGTGTATTATGTATGAACTTGTATCACTCACGTCCATGCTACCTCCCCGCGTATGAAATAGCTCAACTCATGGACTACTGAGCTTTTCATACCGGGGCTGTGTGAATATAATTAGTGAGCAGTCTAATATTTGTAACCATGTCTTGTGTCACCTGAGCTTACCCTATTGTCACCTCTCCCTCACCTTCGTATTCTAATCCTGACTTACCTGCCACACAGATTCCTGCCTACTTCATAACCTGGACACCATTACAAAACGAAGCGTGCCAATATGCCTGCTCGCCTGTCTGTCTTTCTGTACCTTTGTCTATCTATCAGTCTCTTTATCAATCTGTCCATCTACCTGTTTGCCTGCTGGTCAATCTTTTTTGTCTGTTTTTTTTTGTTTTGTTTTTTTACCTAATCTGTTTATCTGCATCTGTCTTTCCATCTACCTATCAGTCTGTCTATGTTTGTCTATCGGTCTATCTACCTTTCTGCTTGTATGTCCTTCTTTCTGTCTGTATGTCTGTTCATCTGTCCGTCTGCCAGGTAATGTGTGTAGTACGTATGTGTATGCATGTATTTTTTTTTTCTTTATTAAATTATTTACTGCCTTGTAAAATCTGACTTGGCCTCTCTTACCGCCTTTTTAGTTACTTATATGCATGTCTGCCTGTCTACTTGTTTGCCTGTCTACTTGTTTGCCTGTCTACTTGTTTACCTGTCTGCCCGTCTACTTGTTTACCTGTCTGCCTGTCTACTTGTTTGCCGGTCTACTTGTTTGCCTGTCTGCCCGTCTACTTGTTTACCTGTCTGCCCGTCTACTTGTTTACCTGTCTGCCTGTCTACTTGTTTGCCGGTCTACTTGTTTGCCTGTCTGCCCGTCTACTTGTTTACCTGTCTGCCCGTCTACTTGTTTACCTGTCTGCCCGTCTACTTGTTTACCTGTCTGCCTGTCTACTTGTTTACCTGTCTGCCCGTCTACTTGTTTACCTGTCTGCCCGTCTACTTGTTTACCTGTCTGCCCGTCTACTTGTTTACCTGTCTGCCTGTCTACTTGTTTACCTGTCTGCCCGTCTACTTGTTTACCTGTCTGCCCGTCTACTTGTTTACCTGTCTGCCCGTCTACTTGTTTGCCTGTCTGCCTGTCTACTTGTTTGCCTGTCTGCCTGTCTACTTGTTTGCCTGTCTGCCTGTCTACTTGTTTGCCGGTCTACTTGTTTGCCTGTCTGCCTGTCTACTTCTTTGCCTGTCTGCCCGTCTACTTGTTTGCCTGTCTGCCTGTCTACTTGTTTGCCTGTCTGCCTGTCTACTTTTTTACCTGTCTGCCCGTCTACTTGTTTGCCTGTCTGCCTGTCTACTTGTTTGCCTGTCTGCCTGTCTACTTGTTTACCTGTCTGCCCGTCTACTTGTTTACCTGTCTGCCCGTCTACTTGTTTACCTGTCTGCCCGTCTACTTGTTTGCCTGTCTGCCCGTCTACTTGTTTACCTGTCTACCTGTCTGCTTGTTTGCCTGTCTGCCTGTCTACTTGTTTGTTTGTGCCTGGTGACTTATCTACTTCCTGTTGCTCTGTCTTTTGGTCAGTTCGTTAGCCAGTGTTCGCCTTTTTGTTTACTTGATTCTTTACTTGGTTACCTTTCGTTTTGTTTATGTGTATCTGTCCGGATGTTTGCAGCTCTCTCTTTCCTCCTCTCACGCACTCGTTCTCCTTTTCTCGCGCTCTCTTTCTCTCTCTCTCCTCCTCTCTTTCTCTCTCTCCCCTTCTCTCTTTCTCTCTCTCAGGGGTATTGGCCGAGAAGAGTGAGCGCACAATCTGACAACAATCGGCGGGAGGGAACCAAACATTGAAAGAAAACGAGAGAAAACGACTCGGAACACACACCCACGGAGACCAAGATACCCTCCTTCTCCTCTGCTTCCCCTGCCGCCTCCTTTCCCTGCCGCCTCCTCCTCCTCCTCCTTCCCCTGCCTCCTCCTCCTCCTTCCCCTGCCTCTTCCTCCTCCTCCTCCTCCTTCCCCTGCCGCCTCCTTCCCCTGCCTCCTCCTCCTCCTCCTCTTCCTCTTCTTCTACTTCGTTCTCCTATTTCTCAACTCCAACCTCCTCCTCCTCAAATTTCTCTTCCTGCTCCTCTTCTTCTTCATCATTATCATTATTCTCTTCTTGTCCACGTCTTCCTCATACTCTTCCTCCTGCGAAATTCCTCCTACTTATTTTATTTCTCTTCTTTGTTCTCATCACCTTCAGCCTCATCATCATCCTCTTTCCTTCCTCCTCGGTCTCACTATCCTCCCGTTTCTCGTCTACCTCTTCCTTCTCCAGCTTCTGCTACGTACTTCTCTTCTTTCCCTTCTTCTTCCTCCTAATCATCATCTCATCTCGACCTTCTTATTATCTTTCTTCTCTTCATCCACGTACTCTTCATTATCATCTCCTTCTCTTCCTCTTCTTTCTTCACTCCTCAGTACCATTCTCTCAACCTCTCCTTCCTCTTCCTACTCCCCTCCCCCTCCCCCTACTTTTTCCCCTCATCCTCTTCATAACCAACATCCTCCCCCCTTAACCTCCTCCTCTTCCTCCTCCTCCTCCTCTGTCGGCACCTCCTGCAGCAGCGTCCACTAATGTCGCCTCTCCATCTTCCGCAGAGACAAGCCATGCTGGTGTGGCAACTCGAGGAGGAACTGCGGCAACATAAAGCCCGCTGCCCCAGTCTGGAGGTGCGCTGCCCGCCTCCTTCCCCGACCCCTTCACCCCCGCGCACTCCCCCTCTGGCTTCACTCACTCACTCACTCACTCACTCCCCGCCTTGCCCAGCTCTCGGTCTCGTGTCCCCTAACCTCAAGATTTTACCCTGACCCTACTCACTCACTCACTCACTCACCCGTTTTCTTTTCTTTCTTCCCGTTTTCTCTTACTTCTTAGAGCCGATTTCACAGTCCTCAGTGTCTTCGTAACAGCCCGAACCAAACTATAGAATCCCATACAATCCAAAATGGTGAGGTCTTCGATGCCACACTAAATACACAAGACTTTTCCTGTATAGTTTCATCAAATTTGTGAACTTAAATATAAACACCAAACACTATATAAGGAAATTTCGAAGGCTCTGGTATTGGTTTGGGAGCTTACTAACCCGTCATGGGGAACTGTGAAACTGGCCCTTAGTCTCGTCTCACTAGTCTTTCACTTCGAAGGCTCCTAACCCTCGAATTCTTACTCACTTACGTATTGGTTGTCCCTAGTTGTTGTTTTTCTCCACTCTCGTCCTAAGTCACTCACTGCTTGTTCGTGTATAATTTTCTTAACACCTGACTCACTCACTCACTCACTCACCTGTTTTCTTTTCAGTCCGTGTTTTTTCGCCGTCTCAATCGTTTCGTTTCGCTCTTCGTTTGTTTTGTATACCCTAAACATCTACTCGCAACACACACTCACTCACTCACTCACTCACTCACTCACTCACTCACTATCTCTCTCTCGTCCACCCCTTTCTTATCTTTCTCACTTATTTCAGCTCACTTTTCATTTCACTTAGATATTTTTTTTCCTTTACTCCCTCCCACCCTTCCTTTCTAACCCTTCCTCCCTCCCTCCCTCACTCACTCACTCACTCATTCTCTCACCCACTCTCTCCTCCACTTAGCTCACTCTCTTCCTCTCCCTCCGCTTCCATCCCTCACTCGTTTCCTCTCAGCACAACTCACCACTACTTTCTAAAAAAAAATTAAAATAAAAATTCCCCGCCCTCACCAACCCTCTCATCATTCAACACGTGTCTTTCTTTTTTTTCTCTCTTTTTCTCTCTCGTTCTTTACCTCCTTTTCTTGCCCCGACTACCTCATCTGTCAGGAGTTATTTTTTCCTCGGGATTTTTTTCTTTTTCCTTTTTTTCACTTTATCTTATGTGTATTTTTTTCTTCATTCTTAGTGTTGCTTATTTTTTTTCATCCATTTCTCTTTTCCTTCCCTCCTCCTCCATTCATGCAGACTCATTTATTTTGCTTCATTACACGCATATTTCTCTTTCTCTCTTTTGTTTTTTTCTTCCTCATTCGTCTAGTTTTTTTTAGTCTTCTTTCCGCTCCTCCCCTTTGCATTTTTATTCTTTTATCATTCTCTAATTAGTTCCTTTTGATCCTTGCTTCTCATGTTACCATTCATTTCTTCTTTTTGTCCATTTTTAACACTGAAGGATCCACATAAAACGTTCTCCTTTTTTTGTTGTTGTTGTTTTTGTTTTATGTACCAATACTTAAGCTCCATTGAACATCTTAACTCTCACAATCCACATTCTTTATCGTCCTTCCTTCATTCATTCGTATTTTTCCTTGCTGTTTTTCATCATCTCGGTACATCACTTAGATTCGCCGACTCTCCTCTCCTTCGTCCTTTAGCTCATTTTCTGCGTACAGTAACAACATAAACTCTAACACGACATTTTTCTTCTTCCAACTACATTTGATTTTCTAACGCATTCATTTTTGCTCTTTTTTCTTTCTTCTTTGCTCTGTTTCATTGCTCTTTTTCCCTTCTTCCTCCTCCCTATACCTTTTCTCTCTCTCCCTCTCATGTTTGTCTATCTATCAATCTTTATCTAATTGAGTCTCTACATCTATATATTTATATTTCTTTCCTATACCCTTTCTTTTCTTAAATATGTACTTATTCTCTGTCCTCTCTTACTTTTCCTTACTTTCTGCTCCTTTACTGTTTCCCTCACATTTCCTTTCTTCCTCTGTAGCTTTTTTTACTGTTTTCAAAGACTTTCCCACAATGTTATATTTTTTTTCCTTCTGTCGAAATCCTGTTCTTTTCTCAATCCTTTTACTTTCAACCTTTCTTTCTCTGATAAGACTTTGATCACGGCGATATATTTTATGGGAGCAATATACGGGTATTTTCTCTCTCTCTCTCTCTCTCTCTCTCTCTCTCTCTCTCTCTCTCTCTCTCTCTCTCTCTCTCTCTCTCTCTCTCTCTCTCTCTCTCTCTCTCTCTCTCTCTCTCTCTCTCTCTCTCTCTCTCTCTCTCTCTCTCTCTCTCTCTCTCTCTCTCGCTCTCTCTCTCTCTCTCTCTCTCTCTCTCTCTCTCTCTCTCTCTCTCTCTCTCTCTCTCTCTCTCTCTCTCTCTCTCTCTCTCTCTCTCTCGTCATTTTTATCTAAAATATTTTAGCTTCACTTCCTGGATATTTATTTTACACGAATTGCGTTTCATCCATTGTTTTTCCGTGTTCTCTTCCGTTTCGTTTTATATATATTTTTTACATTTTTTTTGTTTTGTTTTTTTAATTTTCTCTATCGTTCTCCCTTTTTTCCTTCCTTTCTGTCTTCCCGTCTCTCTCTCCTTCCTACTTTCTTCCTGCCTTTCTTCTGTTTTGTTTTGTTGTTGTTGTTGTTGTTGTTGTTGTTGTTGTTGTTGTTGTTGCTATTGTTGTATTTTATCGTACGTTTGTTTTGTTTTAGCTATACTGTGTTTTTTTTTCTTTGTTAATCTTTTGTCTACTTCTTCATTTCTGTCAAGTACTTAGTTCCAAGGTTTGTTAGAATTCGTTTTTTTTCTCTCTCCTCTGTTTTTCTTTCTCTTTTGTTTCTTTGTTCTCTTCTCTGTTTTTCTTTCTCTCTTTTGTTTCTTTGTTCTCTTTGTTTCTTTTTCACGTACCCAACATTTTTTCCTTCAATTTTTTCCACGCCCAAACTTTTTTTTAAATATGCCTCGGAGTGTTTTAGAAAGTTTGCAGATTGTGTAGCGCTCTCTCTCTCTCTCTCTCTCTCTCTCTCTCTCTCTCTCTCTCTCTCTCTCTCTCTCTCTCTCTCTCTCTCTCTCTCTCTCTCTCTCTCTCTCTCTCTCTCTCTCTCTCTCTCTCTCTCTCTCTCTCTCTCTCTCTCTCTCTCTCTCTCTCTCTCTCTCTCTCTCTCTCTCTCTCTCTCTCTCTCTCTCTCTCTCTCTCTCTCTCTCTCTCTCTCTCTCTCTCTCTCATTTAATCCTTTACTATATCATTTCCAAGTCAATCCCTTTAATTTGTATATATTTGAATTCCTTAGTTTTTGCTTTGTTTTTATTTTTTGGATACACTAACCTGTTCATCAATTAATCAGTCATTTAATGTCACTTACCATAAAAGTCGTTTGGGTGTTATAACATGGCTCTTGGTTAGGTCAGGTTAGGTCAGATTAGGTAAAGGTTGATTTGGCAGGCTATTAAGAATACACACAACACTTGCTTTTGGGTTCATTCCCTTCCTTGGCATCACTGTTTGAGGAAGTGAAAGAACGCGTGAATGTTTTAAGAGGCGAAGCTGAAGGAATATTTGCCTCTGTCTCTGGTGGTTTTCTTTGTTTTTATTATTTTTGTATATATAGAATTTTTATTTAACTTGTCTTCTTTTAATCTTTGTGTAAAAAATCATTGGTAAAAGTAGTCGTAGTAGTCATAGTAGTAGTAGTTATATTTTTTTAGTATTATTTATTATTACAATATTGTACCTATCCTCTTCCTCCTCGTTCCCTCTCTCTTCTCTTCTTTATCATCATCGTCATCATCATCATCATCATCACTCATTATGTAGTTAGTGCTGGTAGTTGTTGTGGTGATGTAATATCTGAATATTTTTCTTCAAACTTTTGTGGTTATGTCCTCGAAATTCACCTGTTTCTCATTTTCTTCGCGGATTTATTTTTTCGTGATCTTTATTTTCCTTCACGTCGTCTGCTTAATTAATTATGAGAGTAGTAGATTCTCCGTTTTAATTTCCAAGTTAAATATGTCTTGGTTTTCTTTCCTACCGAATTCATTAGTTCTTTCTCTCCCTTATTCTATCTGTATCTGTCTGGCTCTGTCTCTTAATCTGGTTACTTTGGTCCACCCTTTATACACCCTCACGTTCACTCATTATCTGCACCTGTTCCTTGACGGCAAAATTTAACCACACCTCACAACATCGAAGCTCCACAGAATTTAATGAAAATTCCTTAAGCCAAGTCGTAAAAAAATTCAATATGATTTTTCTCCCCAAAATTTCAACGGGAAACGAGATCCGATTCGCCAGACTGTTGACACGAAGGCCACGAATTCGAAAAAGACACCGACGCAGACGACAAATGAATACGGTTTGTCATGTGGTCGTGTGGAAACAAATGATTCGCATGTTCCTTCTAAATTTGTATGACTCCTCCTCCACCGAGACCGCAGGCAGATATATTTTCACATGAATATGAGAAGCCTTATAAGGGTCCATTAAATCTGGCGTCCTCGGCTTAATTTGAGATAGAAAAGAAAAATCTGCAAGGTCTCCACGCTGCGCAAAAATATTTCCTCGTCCAGGCGATTGAGTGCATGCCTGTGACCTGTGTAAACTATTTTCTTCCCCTCGCCGCCGCCGCTTCCTGCTCAGTGAGGCGGCAGCGGCGGCGGCGACATGTTTCTGGGTAACGCTGTGACCTGGAATGGCGCCCGTCAAGCCCCGTGGCCGACCCTGAAATATGGAGAAAGACTAGAAAACACGGGATAAAAAAAAGTAAATAAAAGCGTGAGATGATCTTTCTTATAAACACACACCGACACTTGCATCTTCTTATGATTTTTTTGTTTACTGTAAGCGTACGACTTTATATTATATGTGTTCGTCTTCTTTTGTTTAATTTCCAAATGATATGGAAGTGATGGATAGCTTGTAGGGAGGAGAAAGAGGAGGAGGATAACAAACGAGTGAGTGTGCTTGTTGGTTATCTATAGTGGCTCCCTAAAATTCTCTCGCCCTCGTTACTGTATAATTTCCAGATTAGAGGGAAGGAGGAGAAGGAGAGAGAGAGGAGATTACCATAAAAATGTGTGTTGATGTAGCCAGGCAAGGAATGAAGCGCTGACTGTGTGTGTATTGGTTCGGGCGACGAGTGTGAGTGGTCCTCTAAGCTTGCCCCTCTCCGTCTTTGCAGAAACAAGCCATGCTGGTGCGACAACTGGAGGACGAGCTGCGGCACCAGAAGACGCGGGGACTAAGCGTCGAGGTGCAGAGTCAGCTGGAGAACCTGTCCACGGAGAACGACCACCTGACGCGCGAGGTAGCCATCTTGAGGGAGACAATCAAGGTAAGCACAGCACCTCCACCCTGCCCTTGTATTGACCTAGAGGTAGATGATGCCCCCCCCGACACCCCGTATTTCCCACACCCTCCCTTCCTCCCTTACTCCATTCCTTCCTTTAGGCCCATGTTTGTGGCTGTCCTTGACCTCTTTTGGTTCCTTCACTCCGCCCCCACATCCAAGAATGTCCCTCTGTGCCCTGATTCATGTGGGTCAGGGCGCCAGTCACCTGTTCACGTGTACGGCGTGGATGCCTGAGGGTGGCGAACTACTAACTGCCAAGCCTTGTTGTTGAAGTTGTGTGTCCCTCTTGTTGATTCCCTTAAAGAATGTAGAGTTGATATCCAGTCTCACAGTTATCATTTTTGTGTGTGTTTTTCAGTGTTCATGGTCTAATGGTAAATCTGTAGTTATGTTACTTCGATTTATTTTACTCACATTCTTTCATTATGTTTTTTTCCCTCAATCACCGTTTTGTTGAGTGTTTGCAAAGAAGCATGGACATTGAATTACCAAGATTGCAAAGTTGGCCAAGCAATATTTTGGCTTGAGGACGATGGTGGACGAGGCAGCTGGAGGAGGATGTAGGACGGTGAGCAGGCTGGAGGTGGTGGTGGTGGTGGTGTGATGTGATGGTGTGAGGATTATAACAGTGGTAGAGATGGTGAGGGTGTGCTAGTGGCTGTGTTGTTTTTGGTGGTAGTAGTGATAGTGGTTGTGTCATAGCTGAGATAGTGTTCATATGTCAAGAACGGATCACTTCTCAACAAAGGCCAAGGGTTTAAAGGAAGGAGCTCAGTCTAAATCACTGAGGATACAGTGAAGTCCTGGGGATGGGAGGTGCTGATGGCCGCTCTTAAAGTAACAGTGCTGTGAAGGAGGCTGTGGGAAGGAGGACGCACACAGGTGAAGGGGTCTAGGAGAGGTCGAAGGGCTCAGTAATGGTGTGAGGGAGTCCACGTCCACCAATATATATGTAGAAGTGGCCGAGCAAGGCAGGTCCGGCCATGGCAACGCGTTTGGTGTTACAATATTGGTCATGGCGGAGGCTGAGTCTCATAGTGAGAGAAAATGGTCGTTTTGGTCCGTTCTCTGTCGTGGCGGGGTCGCAGCTCCCCCCCGAAGAGCCAGGTGAGTGGTGTGACACATGCCACCTCTGAAATAATTTGATAAGGTTAATGGTTATGTTTTCTTGTCACAGTTATTCTTTTAATTTTCCGTTTTGATTTGATTGTTTTTTTTCTCATCAGGCCAAATTTTATTTCCTCACAGTTCTGTTTTCAGTCAAAAGACATGTTAAGGGCGGAGGCGCCGCCTTGGCTGCGAACCTGAGGGAACACTGAAGATATTAAGAAAAAAAACTTATAATTAAATAGTTTGGGCTTTGTCACGTCACATTTGGCTATCATTCATTACCTCTCACTGAAACACACGGGGAAGCAACGGGATAAAAACAAAGCGTTCAAGGGAGCGGGTAACAACCCTCCCCCACGATGCCCCCGGGACTCAACGATCCCCTCAGAGTTCTCAGCCGAGGTGGCGACGCGGCCACGTAGCTTTAGTGGCGGCCGCTTGCGATATCCCTGCCTGGCCTCAAAGTCTGCCATACTGGGTTGTTGTAGCAAATGGAGAGGCGCTGTGCTAAAGAGGCCATGGGGCAGCAGGGGGCCCACGACTCCCTGGTCACGGAAAACGATCGCTTAAACCGCGAAGTCTGCCTGCTGAGGGAGGCGAGCAAGGTACGCTGCTTCCTAGGAGATCGTAACTTACCTACTTAGTGCGTGTCTGTGTGTTTCCTAGACTAGCTGTTTGGTTGCTTTCCATTCCCCTCCCTTCTTAGTGTGGCTCGTAACGAGGTCGGTAATAGTCTGGTCCCCTTACGTGCCCTCCACCTCCCCTCCCCAAGTTGCGCCCGGTAGCCCCCTTGACATTGGGAGCAACTCACTCCAGTAGATGTGAAGGAGCAGGAGAGACTATAGTTGTATGTATATAACCATGACGTAATGTAGATTGTAGGTGAAGGATTGATGCTGCTGATTAGTTAAGGAAAATACTCAATATCTGCCTTTTTTAATTAATCTCTTTCTCTCTCTCCCTCTCTGTTTCTCTCTCACAATGTAACAAGTAACGTACAACCGAGTCTTATTTTTCCAAGTAAATGGAAACATCTTGTTATTCGTGTATCTCCCAAGTAATTTATCGCGTTCTTTACCTCTTCGTCATGCTGTGTGTTTGTGTATCATTTGAATAATGAGACACTTTCTTTTCTTCGATCCTGCTGCCTACACCTTCACCGTGACAGCGACCTCCGTTGATGAGAGGAAGAGCTAGCGAACGAGCTTGTATTGGTTGGCCTCCCATCGTATACCACTTCAGCGAGCGGTTCGTGGTTGTTACGCCCCTCGAGATGTGTGTTTTATTTAGGTCTTGACGCCCCCGTGCCACCCAGCCGATCAGTAGGGATGCGCCGGCCACTGTGTGGGAGTCTGGTCATCGAAATTTGCTGTCAATAAAAAAAGAAAAAGAAAAACATTGAAATATAAAGTATGTGAAAGAATTAGATGGAAAAAGACATACACCCACGAAAAGAATGTTCATTTTTTACAGGTTTTTCGTTTTCTCATCAACACATGTCCAGTTTTTCTTTTTGTTTAGTTGTTGAGTTTGTTTTTGTGTGCGTGTGGCTGCCCTGCACACTCCACCAGCTTGTGTCACCACTCCTGTCTCTCGGGGCCTCCTGCTGCCTCACTGCTTCGTCACTACCACTTCCTTGCTCAGACTTGGCACGTCACAGCCGAGAACCAAAGACTAATGATCACACTAACAAACTAAATGATGGCAATTAAAAAGTCTGTCTAAATAATTTTTTTGCTTCATTTTGCTCTGATTGATAGGTTTTGCATTTTTGTGACTGATCCTTTACTAACGTCACTGGACTTAATGAACTAGTCAAGCCACTTGAAGCCATTTCCATTACCTGGCTGTTTCCATGAACCCTAACCTTTCACCCAAGTTGTAAGGGATTACATCCAAGATTTGAGATTTTTCAGTCATTCCATTTTGGGACGCATGTCTATGGAACACTACTAATGACATGTTTCACTTCTGCTTGTGTTGCAGGAGTTATGGGCACAGAGATATCGCGTGGCCCTGGTAAGCCGTGTGTGTAGGCTGAGTCTTGAGAGCCTGGTGACTGCTCCTGGTGTTCAGAGTGAGCCGCGGCCGGGACGGTACGCCAGTTAGCCCGATGATTGGTTGAATTATTACCTCATCAACGTCTCATTGACTGATACAATCCATCCATTAATTCCTTCTCGAGCATTGACTGGTCCAAGTGTGGCTGATCGCTTGCCGATTTGGCGATGTTTATATTCTCGCTCTGACAGAAATAATTCTGAAATGTTTGATGGAAGTTTCACCATTGTCAAAATTTTAAGAGATCTTGGTGTATTCGATTCCTTATCCGTCGTGAGCAGGACATTTGTTCTGACCCCTTGGCATCGAGGGCGAGGTCACGCAGGCTGCCGGGCGCGGGTCAGCCAGGCGGGCAACCAATCAGGAACAAGGTGGCGTACTGTCTCCGGCGGCTGATTGGTGTGAGACATGATCCTCCTGGAAATGACGTCGGCACATTCCTCATTAGTACACAGTCCGCTATATCATGTAGTGTGTAGTGGCAGACGGCTTTATATATTTGTTTTTTTCTCGCCTTCCTTCCTCTCCCTTCAGATCCCCTTCCTCCTTCTTTTTTCCCCTCCGCCTTTCTTAGCCTCCTCGGTTTCTCTCTTCCCAGGTTGCCCCTGAGCGCCTCCCTCCGCTCGTTCCGTACTTTCGTCTTGGCATTTCCCGGTTCCATCCTCGTGTGCCTTTTCTTTACCCTCCAGTAGACGTAGACTTTTTTTTAGCACTCCCGCGTAGTTGCTGCCGTTGTGCCTTTCTCATCGTCCTCCGTTTAAGTATTTTATTCATATTTCTCGTAATTTTTCATCTCATTCTCCTTGTCCCTCCTCCTCCTCCTCCCCGTTTTCTATCGCCAGATATGATTCAGAATTCTCTTGGATCTACAAAATATATATTCCCATGATATTTGTTTCCATTATTAAATTTTATGTCATCACACACATGCACACACACAAAAAAGCAACTCAGCCCAATAGCACAAGTGTGTCTCTCTCTCTCTCTCTCTCTCTCTCTCTCTCTCTCTCTCTCTCTCTCTCTCTCTCTCTCTCTCTCTCTCTCTCTCTCTCTCTCTCTCTCTCTCTCTCTCTCTCTCTCTCTCTCTCTCTCTCTCTCTCTCTCTCTCTCTCTCTCTCTCTCTCTCTCTCTCTCTCTCTCTCTCTCTCTCTCTCTCTCTCTCTCTCTCTCTCTCTCTCTCTCTCTCTCTCTCTCTCTCTCTCTCACACACGCACGCACGTTATTTTAATTTTCGAACACAAAAATAAGCAGATTCACAGTCAATCATTTTATAGTTTCAGTTCATTTTTCATTTATTCAATCATTCATATTTATTTCATTTTGGAGTCATCATTCGTCTGGGTTTTTTTCATTCTTTTTATTTATCTTTCATTCCGGAGTATCAATGCATTATTTTGTTGCTGCATTTTACATTTGTCACTCATTAGTTAGCGGTATTCATCTATATTGCATTTTGGAGTAATCATACATCGATTATTATTCCTTTGTTTTATTCATCTTTCATGTTTTATTTATTTATTTTTTTTTGTTATTTTATTATTATTATTCTTTATTTATTCATTTATTTATTTTATTTATTTATTTTTTTATTTTTTTGCGGCATTCAATCCTATATTTTTTTTGCCCTATCCCGATGCTTCTCCCTCCCTTTGTTAGTCCGCCGGCCTGTCAGCCACTCCCGTGTTCCCCTGACCCGCCTTTTTCTGTGCCTCTAGACGACGGAGTGAAGGTGTGCTGCACTCACCGTAGTGACGTAGTAGATGCTTGTGTTACATTCGTTGTGTTTCACATGTACCACTTCGCCTCTCCAAAACTGTCTTCGCCCTCATCCCTTATTTCCTTCTGTATAACTTTTTTTTTCTATGTCGTTTCGTTTTTGTATTATTCCTCTTGTGTGTTGTCACTTGATACCTAAAAGAAGTAAGAGGCAGAAATCCACTCTTAAAATAAATAGATAAATAAATATATATATATATATATATATATATATATATATATATATATATATATATATATATATATATATATATATATTTATTTATTTATTTATTTTTTTTTTTTTTTACAGCAAAGGAGACAGTTCAAGGGCACACAAAAAGCAAACATTAATTAAAAAAAAGCCCGCTACTCACTGCTCCTAAAAGAATCCAAAGAGGTGGCCGAAAGATAGGTCAGTTTCGGAGGAGAGGTGTCCTGATACCCTCCTCTTGAAAGAGTTTAAGTCGTAGGCAGGAGGAAATACAGATGAAGGAAGATTGTTCCAGAGTTTACCAGCGTGAGGATGAAAGAGTGAAGATGCTGGTTAACTCTTGCATATAAGGGTTTGGACAGTATAGGGATGAGCATGAGTAGAAAGTCGAGTGCAGCAGCGGGGCCGCGGGAGGGGGAGGCATGCAGTTAGCAAGTTCAGAAGAGCAGTCAGCGTGGAAATATCGATAGAAGATAGAAAGAGGCAACATTGCAGCGGAATTTAAGAGGTGAAGACTATCAGTATGAGGAGGAGAGCTGATGAGACGAAGAGCCTTAGCCTCCACTCTGTCCAGAAGAGCTGTGTGGTGGAGCCCCCACACATGAGATGCATACTCCATACGAGGGCGGACAAGGCCCCTGTATATGGACAGCAACTGTGCAGGGGAGAAGAACTGGCGGAGACGGTACAAAACGCCCAGCCTCGAGGAAGCTGATTTAGTAAGAGATGAGATATGAAGTTTCCAGTTGAGATTATGAGTTAAGGATAGACCGAGAATGTTTAGTGTTGAGGAAGGTGATAGCTGGGTGTTGTCAAAGAATAGGGGATAGTTGTTTGGAAGATTGTGTCGAGTGGATAGGTGGAGAAACTGTGTTTTTGAGGCGTTGAAGGACACCAGGTTCTTCGGAAATAATATTAAGGTCTGAGGCTAAGCGTTCTGCAGTCTCCAGCCTTGAGTCGTTAAGTTCCTGAAGGGTGGGTCTTCTATTAAAAGAAGTTGAATAATGCAGAGTGGAATCTCTCAATTAATATATATATATATATATATATATATATATATATATATATATATATATATATATATATATATATATATATATATATATATATATATATATGTATATATATTAATTGTCCTTAAAAACTGTGCTTTTGTGCTGACACCCTGCCTGGTCAAACTCTTTCGTCTCTGCCTATCAACATCTCTCTTTCCTTCCTGCTGGAAGTATGCCTTTGTACAGCCTGTGCCTAAGAAGGGTGACCGTTCCAATCCCTCAAACTACCGCCCTATAGCTTTACTTTCCTGTCTATCTAAAGCTTTTGAATCAATCCTTAACCGGAAGATTCAAAAGCACCTTTCCACTTCTAACCTTCTATCTGATCGCCAGTATGGATTCCGCAAGAGACGTTCTACTGGCGATCTTCTTGCTCTCTTAACTGACTCTTGGTCATCCTCTCTTAGCCGTTTCGGTGAAACTTTCTCTGTTGCGCTAGACATATCGAAAGCCTTCGATAGAGTCTGGCACCAGTCTTTGCTTTCTAAACTGCCCTCTTTCGGATTTTATCCCTCTCTCTGTTCCTTTATCTCCAGTTTCCTTTCCGGCCGTTCTATCTCTGCGGTGGTAGACGGTCACTGCTCTTCCCCTAAACCTGTCAACAGTGGCGTTCCACAGGGCTCTGTCCTATCACCCACTCTCTTCCTGTTATTCATCAATGATCTTCTTTCCATAACAAACAGTCCTGTCCACTCATACGCCGACGACTCCACTCTGCATTATTCAACTTCTTTCAATAGAAGACCCTCTCAACAGGAAATACACGACTCCAGACTGGAGGCTGCAGAACGCTTAACCTCAGACCTTGCTATCATTTCCGATTGGAGCAGAAGGAACCTTGTGTCCTTCAATGCCTCAAAAACTCAATTTTTCCACCTATCAACTCGACACAATCTTCCAAACACCTATCCCCTATTCTTCGACAACGCTCAGCTGTCACCGTCTTCAAAACTAAACATCCTCGGTCTATCCTTAACTCAAAATCTCAACTGGAAATTCATATCTCCTCTCTCGCTAAATCAGCTTCCTCGAGGTTGGGCGTTCTGTATCGTCTCCGCCAGTTCTTCTCCCCCGCGCAGTTGCTGTCCATATACAGGGGCCTTGTCCGCCCTCGTATGGAGTATGCATCTCACGTGTGGGGGGGCTCCACTCACACAGCTCTTCTGGACAGAGTGGAGTCTAAGGCTCTTCGTCTCATCAGCTCTCCTCCTCCTACTGATAGTAGTCTTCTACATCTTAAATTCCGCCGCGATGTTGCCTCTCTTTCTATCTTCTATCGATATTTCCACGCTGACTGCTCTTCTGAACTTGCTAACTGCATGCCTCCTCCCCCTCCCGCGGCCCCGCTGCACACGACTTTCTACTCATGCTCATCCCTATACTGTCCAAACCCCTAATGCAAGAGTTAACCAACATCTTCACTCTTTCATCCCTCACGCTGGTAAACTCTGGAACAATCTTCCTTCATCTGTATTTCCTCCTGCCTACGACTTGAACTCTTTAAAAAGGAGTGTATCAGTACACCTCTCCTCCCTAAATTGACCTTTCTTTCAGCCACCTCTTTTGATTCTTTTTTGGGAGCAACAAGTAGCAGGCTTTTTATTATTGTTTTCTTTTTTGTGTGTACTTGAGCTGTCTCCTTTGTAAAAAAAAAAATATATATATATATATATATATATATATATATATATATATATATATATATATATATATATATATATATATATATATATATATATATATATATATATATATATATATATATATATATATATATATATATATATATATATATATATATATATATATATATATATATATATAGATATATATAGATATATATATATATATATATATATATATATATATATATATATATATATATATATATATATATATATATATATACTCAACTCGTGGCTCATATAATAATTTCTCACGATAATTAACTTGGCTCACGGGAATTCATATTATTGTGTTTTAGCCTTTTCCATTCTTATTCACCAGCGCGTAACGATACAGTATTCAGACACCATCAGAACCTACCTTATGCTAAACTAGACGTACTGTGCGCTGATCCTAATGCTATATCTACTGTGCGCTGATCCTAAATTATACCTATATAGCTATATACTGTGCGTTGATCCTAAACTAAACCTACTCTAAGAGAGGCCCAACGCTGGATCTGCAGAGGCCTTCGTACCCTCAGGAGGTTACAAGTACAACCGACCTTGGGTTCAACGAACAGCAGTGTATCGAGGAAATTAATTAATGTGGTGTCGGAAGGAAGGGAGGGAAGGAGGGAGATGTCGCAGCCATGTTGTGTGAGTCCACGAGCCTTGAAGTTATTATCGCATCTGGTTTTGAAGTTTGAAGAAAAGAGAGAACGCGTCGAGTATATCGAAAAGGAAATTAAGCCAGCTCATTTAAGTTTGTTGTTGATAGAGGACGGTAAAACACATCTACTCACTCACCCCCTCTCACATAAACCAAGAGATAATAAAATGGAAAATGATGATAATGCTGCCAAC
Source organism: Eriocheir sinensis (assembly GCF_024679095.1). NCBI lineage: Eukaryota > Metazoa > Arthropoda > Malacostraca > Decapoda > Varunidae > Eriocheir > Eriocheir sinensis. The sequence continues at coordinate 4,804,166 of NC_066535.1, forward strand.
AAAACGCTGCTCTCATCATGACAGAAAGAAGAGAACGTCGAAAAAAGGAGTAATCGAATTGTCCCAGAAATAGTGGGAAAGACGAAATAGCGTTCATGTCTGTTCTGTTTTGATCATTCTTGAATAAACAAACACAGACAGCATATACATTAGTCGTAGGAGCAGAGGAAAGAGGAGAGAGGGCAAGAGGGTAGAGGTTCACATCTGTTAGGGATGTCCGCTTTGCTGTGATCATTCCTAAAAGTAAACACACACAGACATATATTACAGACACGAAACACAGTTGGGAATTCATGTTCAAAGGCCACTATATCCAATACGTTTGAACAATAGTAATATCTACTTTGTCTTAAACCTTCTTGGCCACTTCCCGCGTACATTTCATCGTTAACCTGAATTTAGCAAAGGAAGAAGAGAAGCAGGGACGGTCTGGCGGGCGGCAGAATACTTATTTGATAACATTTCCACGATACACTGAAAAAAGGGCATGAGAGAGAGAGAGAGAGAGAGAGAGAGAGAGAGAGAGAGAGAGAGAGAGAGAGAGAGATTTTTTTTTTTTTTTTTTGCCATCGTCCTTCTCCTTTCCCCGTTGATAAAATAACTCTCACCCTCTTAAATCGAACATGTTAAGGCACTCAAGGGGATTCGTCGCCAGAGCATCAACGGCATCATTTCGGCCCCGGTTTATAGGAGATTTTGGTACTATTTAATATTTCCGATGATGAGAGAGAGAGTGAGTGAGTGAGTGAGTGAGTGAGTGTGTGTGTGTGTGTGTGTGTGTGTGTGAGTGTGAGTGTGTGTGTGTGTGTGCGTGCGTGCGTGCGTGCCGTTTTTGTTGCTTCGTCAGTGTGGGCCGCCGATAGAAGCTGATTAGGGTCGTCAGCGTGAGGCGTCTCGTGGCACTGTCGGCCGTCATCCATCCTCATCAAGCGGCCGGCTCGTGCTCGCCCCTCGCAGTACGTTGTTTTGTCACCCAGCGGCCCCTCAGTCCCTTACAATAAGATTATCTCTATTTCGCGCTCTCGCTCGCTGTCTCTTGATTTCATTTAGCTGTGCCATAGTCAGCATTTCACTTGATATAATTCACGTGTTATAATTCGTCACCTCCTCGGGAGTGACAGTTCTTAGACGACGTTTGCTGTTTATATTCTACCGAATGTTTACTTCAGAAATGTATTATAAGTAAGTAATTTAAGCTTCCGGCAGCAGTTTTAAGGAAGGGCGGGCGTCCACAACTAGCGGCAGCCGTAACCTGCCAAGTGTAGGCGCTGCGAGTGTCCGCGACGGTACGGAGAAAGTCAGTTTCGAACCTTGGCCTGGAGAGAATTTAGCGTTGGTCGTACAGACTGTGTTGTTGTTCTGCTTTCATCATAGGTCAAACGATTTTTTTTTATATATACAATGTCCAATCAAAGAAGAAGAAAATCTTTAGAAAGTTTGCAAGTGCATTCAGATATCTGGTGGAAAGTTTTGGTAATTACAGTCAGACTGATTTGCATGCACCCCCGGCACGGCGGCCCGGCGGAGCGCGGCGCGAGGGGGAGCTCCCTCACATGAGAACTTCCGGAGTTGCACTGCAGCTACGCGACAACGGAAAACAAATTTTAAAGCTTAGATTAGTAACTTTCCACTCACGGTGACACCCTGAGAGTGTAAGGAGAATAATACCTCCCCAGGCCCGTCCAAAAGAACAAACAGCATTCCAACACGCGGGGCCAACAGCTTACTGTATATAGCCATTGGAATCTCTCTGGCTTAAGGCCCCGCCAAGGCAGTCCGCCTCGGCCCCCGCTGCTATCGGCCGGATGGACGGGGCTAAAGCTGAAGGCTCCTTTCTCGCCGGAAACGGAGGGCGGCCAGGGTGAGGGACAGGGAAAACGGAACGGAACACTGTGTTACATACAGGCATTTGACATGCGTGTTAGTCACAGAGACGTGGACTCTCTTATATATATATATATATATATATATATATATATATATATACATATATATATATATATATATATATTTCTATGTATATATATATATATATCTATATATATATATATATATATATATATATATATATATACAAATATATATATATATATATATACATATATATATATATATATATATATGTATATGTATATATATATATATGTATATATATATATATGTATATATATATATATATATATATATATATATATATATATATATATATATATATATATATATATATATATATATATATATATATATATATATATATATATATGCGCGCACATAGTTTATAGGTTAGGAGAAGGTAGATGCGCTTGGATATTTATTGGGACAGAGCAAGGTACTCTCTCTACCTTGGGGCAGAGCAGGTCGGGGCTGGTGATGCTGCACGGCGCTGTGCGGGGCCGTGCGGGGCGGGGCGAGACGGGACAGGCCGGGCCGGACCGCTGTGCAGAATCTGTACATGTCGTTCGTTCTGTCGTTCGTAGCTTCCCCTAGGCACACGCTCCTTAATAAACTGGGCCCTAAATCATTAACACGGTAAAGCTTGTATCGTCAAATATGACCGGTCGTAGTAAACCTTTGCTCGGTGTGTGCTGCGTGGTAGATGCTGCTGCACAGGTGTGTGTGTGTGTGTGTGTGTGTGTGTGTGTGGATGTGTGCGTGCGTGCGTGCGTGCTTACGTGTGTGTGTGTGTGTGTGTGTGTGTGTGTGTGTGTGTGTGTGTGTGTGTGTGTGTGTGTGTGTGTGAACGTGTGCGTGCGTGCGTGCTTACGTGTGTGTGTGTGTGTGTGTGTGTGTGTGTGTGTGTGTGTGTGTGTGTGTGTGTGTGTGTGTGAGTGTGTCGCACTGGCGGGCGGCGGCCTGCGGTACACCTGCTGTCCATACACTCGGCTGCTGCTTGCACTGTATGTTGTCACCTGTAGCTGTCTCGAGTGTTTCTCAAGTAGTGTAGATCTTTTGTTTTGTTTTTCACATATATTTCAGTTTTCTACCCTTCTTTTAAAGACCCCAAAAAAAGTTCAATGTTCATTTTCTACCGTTTCCAGGAGTTGGAACTCAGAATTGAGACTCAAAAACAGACACTCGCGGCGCGGGACGAAAGCATCAAGAAACTGCTAGAGATGCTGCAGCAGAAAGGAATAGGTAAGTTACCCCTCGATTTATGCTCATGCAGTTCAATGTTGTTAGTTGTATTAGAATATATATATATATATATATATATATATATATATATATATATATATATATATATATATATATATATATATATATATATATATATATATATATATATATATATATATATATATATATATATATATATATATATATATATATATATATATATATATATATATATATATATATATATATATATATATATATATATATATATATATATATATATATATATATATAATATAATATATATATATATATATATATATATATATATATATATATATATATATTATATTATATATATATATATATATATATATATATATATATATATATATATATATATATATATATATATATATATATATATATATATATATATATATTAGTCATATCTTTACTTTCTGTCAGAAAGGAAATCGCCATTGCTGATTTCCCATTATAAATTCATTATTCAATGATTCCAGGTTGTCACTAGTTGTCTGATATAGACAAAATATTCAGAGAGGCCTCATAGTCAATAATTTTAGTCCCAGCCGTCACAATGAGTGGCGTCTCTTCTCCCCCCAGGGCTGGGGCGACAGCGGCCACCGGAGGCCCGGCGGCGGCCCTCCCCACATTGGTGGCGCAGGACCTCCGCCGGGCCGCCGTGTGCCAGTCTTTGAATTGTGAAATATTTGTGTTGTTTTTAAATTATTATTATTGATTAATTGCATTATTGATAAAGTTATTATGATTACAACTTGCATTGGCTTAGACAATAGCAACTGCATCATAATGCGCCACCATTCTACATGATGTGTCCTCGGAGATCAAAGGTGTATTGCTCTGGCTTCATTCACTTACTTCCTCGCTTCTCCCAGTCTGCACCGCCCCGCACGGCAGGCAGCTGGGCCGTCAATGTTGTGTGGGTAGTTCCTGCAGGTAGGTGTGGGGGCTGCCGGCCTTCAGGTGCGGACCCCTCGCTTCCAGATAAGGCAGTTCTTGTGTCTTTCAGCCGCTGCTTCCATCATTGGCGAGTTTGTCCCCAGAGCTTTGGCCCAGATGAGCAATTAAAAGAAAATATTCACATGCAACTTTTACTAGACTTTCTACTTTTTTTCTTACCCTCCCTTGCTTTTCCCTCCCTCCCCCTCCCACATCCATCTCTCGTGATTGGCCAATATACTATGCCAGCTCTTTCTCTTCCCCGCAATACTCTGTCTCGCTCCCTCTCTCCCCCTCCCCATAGTTATTTCCTGACGTCATCTTGGGAGCTGCTGACACCCCTCGTCGCTTTCTGACGTCGCCCCCTTGAATTCAGACCATGATGGTGCTATCCTCTCTAGAGCGTCTCACTGACCACGTCATTAATGCTGTTACTGTTAGCAAGTTCCTCTGTAGGGTGTTTCCTTAGATGACGGTGTCGTGGCCGGGTGACCAATCTCCCACTATATTTCAGGCAAGGAGGAGGAGCGGGCCATGATGCAACAGATGCAGGCCGTTTTTCAGAAACAGGTGCTGCTTTCCTGGTCTTGTATTTGCTATTATTACTTACTATTATATGTTTCTTTATTATTACTATCATCACAACTATGTCCGATACAGTATGGCTGTCACGGTGGTCGGGGGAGAGTGATGAGTCGTCCAGAGGTAGTAGCCTCGACGCGGCGGGGCAGAGAGTAAATATCCCAGCCACCCCGGCACCCGCACCTCACTGACTCAAAGCTCGTGTCTCATAGCTAACCAACGACACTCTTGATTCTGTCCACAACTTTAATGACCCTGGCACTTCTTTTACTTCTCACCGTCTTTCCCTGAGTGACTCCTTCTTCTTGGTGAAGTGGCAGTAACTTTCGCTTTGGACAAGGTCAAGAGTAATTTTTAACACTTCTTACTTGAGCTTCCGTAACTGACTGACTGCCTTTGCTTCTCACCTTGAGCACCTGTGGAAGTGCAGCAATTCATTCACGCTACTTATTTTCTTTGTGGTGTCACGTTCCTGTATGTCATCGCCCCTCACGTCCCCCGACCCACCGCCACGCCCCCCTTGGTTCCAGCTGTGTCCCTGTATCAGCCTGCCGTTTGTTGACGCCCCTCAACTCTTTGGGGCATCCTTGCTGCCTCAGAATCCTTACGTGCTCGAGAACTTATGAATAACTTCTCATAAACCTTGATAAGATAGGCAAAATGACAAGTATCCAGCAGTAAGGATTCGCAGAGATTTGCACCCAAAAAGTTGTGGGTCCCAGGGCGTAGATTGGGGCGGGGCAAGGGAAGCGGGCTGGACAAAATCACCCCAACCCCGGCAAGACTGACTGACGGGGGGCAAGTCTTCCTGTGTCACCTTATCTTGTCCGAGGCTGACCCGCCTTGGCTCATGATAATGTGTTCAAATACACTGTTTCAATGTTTTCATATATCACTGTTCAAAATAATCTACTGGTATATGTGAACCTGATGGCGTAGATACACGTCCAGTTACTGACGACCTCAAGTTCTCCTTCACATCCCTAACCCTTCATGTCCCTCCCGCCCCTCCCGCCCTGAATAGGAGGGTGAGGTTGGCCGGCCCGGCGTCCCCCCCCGACCCCCACCCCTCCCTCGTAGGCTAGTGACAACGTGTGGCCGTGCTGTGTCGACCGTAGCGCCCGCCTCTGTCACATGATTGATGGCGCTGTTGCATGTTGTTATAGGTGATAAAAATATAGATGAGGAAGGGTCAGTAGAGTTGGAACAAACGCGAGCGCGCCTTGTGGAGACCCAGAATGAGCTGGACCGTTTGAGGGAAACTCTGTGCCACCGAGAGGAGGACTGTGAGAAGCTCCGCCAGGTGAGTAGCGATTATAAACGTCCCTTGGGGTGGCGGGTCGGGCACCTCCACCCTCCCTGCGTGTGTGGGTGTGGGTGGTTGGGTGTGGGTGTGTGAGAGTGCGTGTGCGTGTAAAAGACCACTGAGTGGGAGAGGGAAGAAGGGAGGGTAGCAAAATCATGGAGTGCAAGGATGAGGGAGGGGGGAGGGCAGCCCGACCCGCGCCCTTGTGGTCCGCCGTCAACAGCAGCCGCCCGGGCAGCGAGTCCCCCGCCCCCGCCAGCCTGGTCACCCCCACCTGCGCCGCCGCCCACGCCCAGCACATCCGGCTTAACCCGCCTCACTCCGAGCTCTTGTTCCGTTGACTTGCCTCAGCTGGAAGTCGTGGGATTCGATGCACACAACGAAATATGATTCAATCGACTATTGTTAGTCAACCAGCTTTCATTAATTATTGGTAACTGTTCAAATACTAGTCACTGATCAGTCTCACTATTATTCACTATTTGATCATGAGAATCAGTCAAACAAAGCTAAATGAACCACTTCCTTGGCTGGGTCTGATGACCTGTTGACAGACAGACTAGGTGCCGTTGCCGCGTCCGTGGTGAGGGATGCCAAGTGCCCGGGTATAGGTAGACTCCTGCCCGGGGTAAAGTAGACTGTACCCGAGTATCAAACCTCATACCTTGCTAGATCAAGGAACCAGTTAACCCTATAGAGTAACTAGAGCTAGAGAGGGCCGGGGTCGCCACGCGCCCGTGGCGAGGGCCATCCGCCTGGCCCTGCCTCGGGCTCTTGTCGACCCCGGACCCGAACCTGCCGGAGTAGAGCCAAGACCTTCCTCTGTAGTAGTAGAAGCCATCATGGGGAAGCTCGCCCAAGGCCCAGACGCGTCACACAGTAAGGTTCACCCACCCATTCGAGCCCTCGAACGCCAGGAGCCACACCATGACAGATATCGAAGTACAATATGTCATTTTCCTCCTTGCCAGTGGGAGGTTTCACTTTTGTATACTTACGACTGTGCAGCCTTCCCTCTGGCCTCTGCCGCAAGAGAACGAGTGTCTGGGGTGTGACTGTGGATGTCTCTCGGCCGGGCAGTCTTCCCCAGGGTGTAGCTTTGTGTACTCGGGTATACGTAGACTTAGGCTGCCAAGCCCTCCTACCACTAGACTCCCAGAGAAGCATTAACTTACTACTTTCTTGCTTTACTTACTTATCAGCTTACTCCACACACACACACACACACACACACACACACACACACACACACACACACACACACACACACACTAAAGTATAGTGGTCAGCGCATTCGGCTCACAACCGAGAGGTCTCGGGTTCGATTCCCGGGTGGAGTAGAGACGGATGGACAGTCTCCTTTAGTCCGTGACCACTGTCCACTCAGCAGTTAATGGGTACCGGGTGACAGTCGAGGTTGGTGTCACACCTTCAGGGGGGGGGGGGGGATAATGTTAGGTTCCAGCCGTACCCAAAGATCCGTCACTTGAGCTCTAAGCTCATACGGGGAGAGTGCCATGGATGGCGATCACGAGTTCCGTGCGTGATCAGACCATGGTAAATGACACACACACACACACACACACACACACACACACACACACACACACACACTGCTTGAAGACTGACGAAAATGCTTCCTAGTAGACACCCTCCCCCAATTCTTCTTAATTTAGGATCCTTGCTTTGAGGTGGACCCTCGATACCTGTTGTATGATTAGTTGTCTCAGTTCCCGCTCCTCTACTTCTCCCTTGAGAATAATTCACTGATTAAAACTAACAGAATGAGTGCCTGAGTTGGTGTCTGTGCTAGTTCTTTTTTCCAGTCCTTTAATGACACGAGAATGTACACTCAGCTATGCAGTATTGTTTATTTTGTCCTTACATCAAGATTTTTGTATAAATGGAATAGGACTTTCCTTTTCAAAGGCTGAACTTTAATTTTGTTTAGTTAAGGAATATGTCATTTATTTAAAAAGTAAATAAGTTATATTATTAACGTCAACCAAATCCTCTATAAAGAATATAATTTTTAACCTCTGCTGACGCTTTTGTTAATGATAGACATATATTTGTCTCTGACTCTGAGGGGTAAATAGTTTTAGCTGTTAACTTTGATTTAGACGTATTCTTCTTGACTGTGCGTTACGTCACCACCTGCTACACTAGAGGCTTGACTTGTAGATCACCTCTTTGGCCCTTGAGTTGCACTGTACCACCGTGAGGGAACTCTTCTTCTCTCAGAATTATGGAATACAAGAACTTGTGTGCGTCTGCATGCATGTGATTGTGACTCTTGGCGTGGGCTGAACGACTGTTTGTCTGGCCATTTATGAGAGAGAGAGAGAGAGAGAGAGAGAGGAAACAGAGGAAACAGAACAAAACAGGAGTCAGTACGACTGTCCTCCATTATAGTTGTCATCATGATCATTGTTGTGATCAGAAAACTCTTTCGCTTCTCGCTGTCGTTGCTGCAACCTGCATGAACCGTTTGTTCAGTCATTCAAGTTTTGGAGTTTGCTACACCATAGCTGTTGTTAGTGTTTGTATGTGTGTACGTGTGCGTTTGTGTATGACAGTTATCTGTGAAGCAGGCAACTTTATGGGGTCCCAGCTGCTGCGGATCACAGGCGTGGGGCCGCAAGGTCAGCGGGGCATATTTCAGGGGGTCACGGCCGACGCAAACAGTTCCCTGGTAACTGGAGCCATGGCCATCTGGCTTGATTTAAACATACATGGCTCGCAGCCGAACATCGGCCTCGGGGGGACCGGCAGCCTCCCGAGGGCGAGAGTCCTCAGTCCACCTGGCTGGGACCCCTCGACATGTGGTCATGAGTCCAGTGCTGCGGGAGCTGTGAGGTGACCCCAGTTGGTTTATTCACTGTGAGGTGACCCCAGTTGATCCAGAGAGTTGTGTGGCGTCTATGAATGTAGTATTGGTGGTGATGGTGGCGGTGGTTGAATGTGAATGCAAGTGGCCTTCATTAGTGTTAAGTGTGATGAGCACTGTGACACTTCCTCTCCCCTCCTTCCTGTAGCGCAAGAACAAGTCGCTCCCCGACCTCACAACAATATCTGATTGTCGGTTACCCCGCAGTTTTACACTTGGCTTACAATCTGTAATTGATATCGGTCATATTGATAGCCCAGGGAAGCAGGACAGATCTGAACACCTGGTGACCGTAACATTCATGACAAACAGGTGAACAAAAGCTTACCTTGTCACTCATAGGTCAGACCCACAATCATGATTCTGGGTCACAGCTTTGTCGGAGCTGATCTCTGTGACAATCAGACGTTGGCGTGTTATGTGAGAGCGGGCAGTGTGCTGGCCGCGTAGTGTGCGGCGGTAGTGGTGCCTGCGGGTGTTGGAGTGAGCGGCTGTGGCTTGGGGTTGACCGGGTGTGGGTGTATGGCTGCAGGAGGCTCTGGAAGTGGCGGAGCGGCTGCGTCGCGAGCACGACCATAGCTTCGGGGGGCCGTGGGGGCTCAACGGCCCTGCTGCTGGTGACGCCGGTACCTCGGCCACTCTGACGGCGCTGCTGGAGACCAAGGACGCGCGTATCCTTTCGCTGGAGCGTGAAGTGGCACTCCTGGAGGGGGAGGTGGCTATGGCCAGGGAATCGGGAGGGGCGGGCCTTGGCGGGGTCCTGGTTGGGGGTGGCCTGGCCGGCTCCCGCTGGGGCTCCCGCGCCTCCTTAGTCACCCCGCCACCCACCGATGACTCACGCCTCCTCCAGGTGCTGCAGGAGCGGGAGCGCAAAGCTAAATCGCAAGTAAGTCGAGGCTGCCTGGGCTGTGACGTCACAAGGTGCCGCCAGACCGCGCACTGCTCAGCCTCGTCCGCTCCTGCCAGGGTGCCGAGACCCCTCCGCGTTATGGTTTCGATCATGTCATGCCAAGGACTTGTAAGATTGCCACAAAAAAGTGTTGAGGATGGGTCAAGGGCGTCGTGGCTGCAGCAGCGAGGGGCGTGGCGGCCTTGTGTTGCCGTGTGACGTCACGGGCCTCCAGGAAGCTGGTAGTGACTGTCCCAGTGATGCCGGAGGAAAATTACAAGAAAAGACGCGTATACTTACATAAATGTTAATTGAACCCCTTATGAAAAAAAAGTCGCGTTGATCACTTTTCTTGCAATTTTTGCTTCCTGTATTAGGTTCCTAAAGATGACACTTGCCCTGGGGCAATTGTACGAAATAACTTGATAGGCAATAATTGCTCGGAGGTAAGTCACCCATCCCTGTGGTCTTGTCTGTCTTCCTGCATGATTTACACAGTTTCTTGGCTCACAGTCTAAGAGACTGATACGCCACACACACCCAGTGTCTGCTAGAAATAAGCATGCAAGTCTGGGTAACTCAACTGCAGGCACGATGGAGATTTTGCTTGCTAATTAAGCGTTCTAGCCTGTTGATGGTTGCCTGTTGGTGGAGCTTAGGGGAGGCGAGAGGAGGGGAGAGGGAGGAAGGGAACCTCGTTAGATCGAGCAGCATCCTCCCTCTCTCCTCCTCTGCCTCCAATGTCCTTTGGTGTTACTCTCATGAGCGTCAGAAGGTTCTCACTCTCCCTGTGTTGGATTAACAAAACAATTCCTCTTTTTCATTTAGCCTAGACAACACCTCCCACAGGTCTTGTGTGTTTCAGTAGTGCTTTTGTAGAAAGTGTGAACATCAAATTAGATATTTTCTTCACATTTTTAAATAAATATTTTTTAGGGGTAGATTTTTTCTTTTTCTGTACTTGAAAAAGTGTTTAGCGTGTATACGTGTGTATGTGTGTGTGTGTGTGTGTGTGTGTGTGTGTGTGTGTGTGTGTGTGTGTGTGTTCGCGTGCGCGCGCCAGTGAGGAATACTGAGAGTTGTCAAGATAAATGTTTTTTGGCCAGGATGCCATACATTTTTTTCAATAAGCAACGCAAAATATTTTATTCCTAGTCATATCTGCTACGTGTAGGTGGTCACCCAAAGACTCATTAGCCGCGGGATCATATTTTAGATGGGATTTTTTTCTATATTGGAAACCAAAAAATATATATATATCCTGATTTTTTTTGTTTTTGTTTTTGTTTTTGTTTCATGCTACTATTTAACTTTTATGCAAATATAATGTAGTTTTGTTTTTATTGACTATATTTTGGAGTTTTCTTTCGATCAGTTATACATGTGTGTGTGTGTGTGTGTGTGTGTGTGTGTGTGTGTGTGTGTGTGTGTGTGTGTGTACCCCAGTCAGCACCTGTAGTGTACGCGACCATCACCTTTGTGCCCCTCGCCACATGCTTGTAGTTCTGGCCTGGAGCTTTGACCTCATGAGTGCTGCCTGAGAACGGCACCGCTAACGTTTTTTCTCCCCTCGCGGTGTAGCTGGAGGAGTCCCGGTTGGAGATCCAGAAGAGAGATCAGGAAATCCTTGCGCTGTCTGCGAAGATGAAGACCTTGGAGGAGCAGCACTCCGACTACCAGCGCCATATCACCGTGCTGAAGGAGTCTCTGTGCGCCAAGGAGGAGCACTACAACATGCTTCAGGCTGACGTGAGTGCTCCCTAAAGGTTCCGTAAGAGCTACTTCGCGCAAACTCTGAATCCTTTCCCTCCCCACCCACCCCAGCGGGACGCAGCTCCGCTTTCATCTATTTCCTCCCCCACCCAGCCCCCGTCACCCACGAAAGCAGATAGTCTGTAAGATACTTTTTTTCTTAATAGATAAAAAATATTTATATTTGGTTGAAATGACTTTGAAGGTAAATATTGTTGGTTACAGTCCCAACATTATTTTGTTTAGCTCATCAGATTACTCAAAAGTAACCTCGTCGGCAGCACTGAGTTACTTTGATTCCTGCATTCATTTTTGTTTCGGCATCACTCAAGGATTCTAGAGTACAACTCTCTAGACTCCTTGGCATAACTACAGTCAACTTGGGGAAGCAGAGAAGCAAGAAGTCATTTCCGAGCACACAACCCATCAGACTAAAGACAAAAAGTTTTGCCAGTAGTACCTTCTCTTATCGTGTAGCACGCAGATCAGGAGAGTTACGTAAGTAGAGCTTAACCGTAGTGTGACTGATGGAAGGGGAGTCGGGTGAATACTTATCCTTCTTCAGGGTTATGGCACGATACACTGCAAAAACGTGTCTATCCACACCCCAAGCCAAACAAAAGCAAATCACGCCTCGGGAATGCAGAATGGAGGCAACGCTAAGGTGCAGAATTGTAAATCCACCGTATTGTTAAACTCAGCTTGGAGGGAACATGTACATAGTCAAGCATACACTTTCCCTGCGACCCCCCTCCCGTGTCCACCATGCCCCTCAGCGTTATCAATGAACACAATCCTTTCTCCGTCATGGTCTTCCTGCGCGCACCTCTTTGCCTCCTTCTGCTGCAGGGAGACATGGTTGTGGCAGGGGAGGGCGGCAACCACCCACGTATTGCCCTACTACCGACCAATTAAAGCTGAGTTCCACCACGGAGCAGGCCAGCGGTGGCGCCGCCCGCCGCCAGTCTTTGCTCCCCTCGCTCACTCACAGCACCGACACTAAACTTCACAAGGCCTAGATGCGCAATGTTTAATCATGCCAAGGACTATTTTGTTTTCACCTCCTGTATCTAGGTCCTAGTTTGGTGAATCTGCCTCACTCCTGGCCCTTTGTCCCCTGGACTGCTGGAATACTAGGTATACACCCTTGAGCACTGAAAGCATGGTGTCTTGCCTGAAAACCCTAAATTCCTTACCTGCTGCTTCATTCTTGCACCTGCCTGGAGTTTTTTTAACTTTTATTTTGCACTACATTAGGTTCCACATATAAAGATAACTACTGTGCTAACAGTAACTAAAATGCGGGATGCATTGAAAATTGTTATCAGTTTGTATCAAAGAATTATGCGAAAATAATCATGGTGATCATTATAACAATAAATAGTAATAAAAATTATTATGATAATCATTCTATCAAGGGTGGGGGGGAATATGCTTGGGGTGTCCTCCCTTCATACGGAATTCCTGGTGGTTCTTCCTAGTAAGTTTCTATGTAGGCACTTTTACCATACCAAATACCACCCAGTAGAATCCATCGACTTAAGCCATGAGCTTTGTGGGTGTCCCCTTGGACTTCTCCACTCAGGATTGTCTCTTACAGAAACAACCCAGTTACCTATTTGACACAGTCATTCCAGCAATACCACCTGATGCTGCAGAGAAACTTGTTACCATAGAATGAGTCGGCATCCTCAGCGTCAGCGAGACTCAACATTTCTCTCATCGTCTCTCCTTAGGGGAGTTCTAGTCCTACGTGATAGAGCCCTTTATTGGTATTGGTTCCTAACTAGTCTGGCAGCACGACTTCTTGATATACTCCAATGCCTTCCCCGAGGCAAAACTATTTCTTGACCTTGGGCACTCTCTAATACACTCCTTGGCAGCTTGGGAGTTTCGTGGCTGAAGGTATACCATAAATCTTTCGGGTCCTCAAGGATTCAGTGAACATTGAACTGATTTGAAACTGTCATATATAAGTTTTTCAGTTTTTCATGTTGAAATAATGTGATTTCAGCTTGAGATTTTTTTTTACATGACATAAAGCTTAAGTGTAGCAACAAGATGCCTACACTTAGTTGCAAATAACTTTGCACTCTGAAAAAACCCTGCTGTTCTTAAGAATCCTCTAAGTATGTATTTACGAGGACATGGTCAATCCCCTTAGCTACCCCTCCAACTTTACTATACCATGTCCAGCAGAGCAGCAGTTATGGCCTATGATACAAAGAACCTGATTCCTCAACTTTCCGGATCCCACAAAACTCAGGAGAGAATCGTTGATGTTATTGGTACCAGAGCGATGGGAGCTAACACCTACTCTTAGCCACCCCTCTTAGTACCAGTAGTAGTAGTCACCCAAGACAATGATCCCTAGGGGAGCAGTAGTCTTATATGGAGTCAAGTTTGGCATATTATTATTCATGATCTAAGCTCCGCTATGTGTCATGAAGGATGTCTCAAATCATTGCAGTGCTTTACACATGTATCCACTATCTAATAAGTAATGATATGCAGTATAACCCTTATACTCCAGCATTTCGTAACTCGGAATTCGATACAACTCAGCGAGGGAAAGAAATTCATTATAAAGGTAATTTCATATACCAACAAATAATGAAATAAATGGGGAAAAAAATTATGTATCGTCATTTTGGGAAGTTGATTGTAGCTTCATATAATGGCCTCTACTTGGCATGGCGAGCCCGCTCTAGCTTTGTTTCAACATGTTCTGTATAATGCCTGGGCCGCATAGCCCGACTTTCTCGCTCTCTGATCCATCACCACACGCATGGTCTACACTCGGCATGGTGCGCCCGTTTTAACATTGTTTGAACATCCCTGTGCTCGAAAGACACATTAGGCACACAACGGTGTGTAACGCTGTGCATTTTGGGGAATAAGTTGCTTCAAGATGGTGGCATTAGCCAAACCACACGTGGAGTCATTGCGCGATCTTGACTCCCGGCGTTAGAAATGTCGCGCTGCCAGACGTAGTTACGACCATAATTAGATCTCCTTAAATGCTGACCATTGCCGACGTCGAAATGACGTTAAGACGTTGTTGAGATGGGCACCCAACGGTCGTAGCTTATTGCCGATGGGTGACAGTTATCGGGGAGGGCTCCTATTTTTTTTTTTTTTTTTCTAGAGCTGTCGGCATGTGGCCCGATGTCGGGAGGCGCCGGGAGTCAAGATCGTGACTGTGACCGCGGTCTTTGTAAACAAAGGAGACGTCGTAGTTATAGGAGGGTGGCCAGTGTCACCACTACTGCATATTCTTGCCTACTGCGTATGTTTTGTTACACTAAGATTGTTGCTGCCAGTAAAGGGTCGCCTGTAAAACCTGCTGGATGAATATTGTAGGGGAGTTGTTGCGTGGGACAGCATTTTTGTCGTACTACACAGCTGATCCACTGTCCTGCTGGAAAGTGTAGGCGGTTGTGTCCCTACACCTGCGGGAGGTTGTGGGCCTAAGATCCATTGAACGCAGGGCATTTATCCACGCCTGGGCCACGTAACCCGACTCTCCCACGCACTCCCATGCATCTCGGCACGCTGCTGAGTTGTAGTCTCATCCCGTAGTTCATACTCGGCATGGCGTGCCCAGGATCCATACAACAGACAGGTCGGCTCACGCGCTCGCTCGGGGTCAGTGCGTGACGTCATGTGGCCCTCTCGCCTCATATGGCCACACTCTCCAGTCAGAAAACAACCATTCATCTACTCTGCTGTGTGACACAGGGCTCTATCCTTTTCAGCAGATATGCCTAGTAACTGCTCAGTGTATGGGTGCGACAATACTGTACAATAAACTGGAAATACTATGCGGTATTTCAGATTTCCTAGGATCCATCCATACGACCTTGGATCTTGGATCCATCCAAGATCTTGGATCCATCCATACAACAGACAGGTCAGCTCACGCACTCGCTCGGGGTCAGTGCGTGACGTCATGTGGCCCTCGCGCCTCATACCCTGGCCACACTCTCCTGTCAGAAAACAGCCATACTCTGCTGTGTGACACAAGGCTCTATCCTTTTCAGCAGATACGCCTAGTAACTGCTCAATGTATGGGTGCGACAATACTGTACAAAAAACTGGAAATACTGTGCGGTGTTCCAGATTTCCTGGGGAGGAATCGGGAAGAAAACAGTGGCTGACTTGTTGCCGTCATAAAGGCAACATAAACACAAAATATGCACTTGTCTTTTCTGTGCATTTCACACAACGCGATTATGCAGATGACATAAAACGCAGGCTGCTCCAGCAGCAAAAGAGAGGGGACAGCATCTTTCTTCAGGAGTCGTTTATTTTTTGGATTTTCAGTGCCGAGCAGCCTGTGTTTTATGTCATCTACATAATCGTGTTGTGTGAAATGCACAGAACAGACAAGTGCATATTTTGTGTTTATGTTGCCTTTACGACGGCAACAAGTCAGCCACTGTTTTCTTCCCGATTCCTCCCCAGGAAATCTGAAACACCGCATAGTATTTCCAGTTTTTTGTACAGTATTGTTGCACCCATACACTGAGCAGTTACTAGGCATATCTGCTGAAAAGGATAGAGCCTTGTGTCACACAGCAGAGTATGGCTGTTTTCTGACTGGAGAGTGTGGCCAGGGTATGAGGCGCGAGGGCCACATGACGTCATGCACTGACCCCGAGCGAGCGCGTGTGCCGACCTGTCTGTCGTATGGATGGATCCAAGATCTTGGATGGATCCAAGATCTTGGATGGATCCAGGGCGAGCCCGCACTTGTTCAGACGCGTATCCACCCCATACTCCCTCGCTTTATCCCTTCCCATTCAATCATGCAGACTCGCACGGTTCGTCTTCCTACCTACTTACGCACGATCATACCCAACCTAGCTATGTATCTTTGAGCTTTACTTTTTTTCACATTCAGTTGTTTAATGATTACACCATGCTTCAGTATGTTACTATACAGTATGTTACTATACAGTACCGTAGTTTCAAATTTTTTAACTTTAAGCATATCTGGGGAAATTTGCACAACTCGGAATATTATATAACTTGACAAGGTTGGAGTCCCCATCGTGACAAATTGTAAAGGTTTTACTGTATATATTTGTAGCTTACACTGAATGATTTGATGAATAAAGTAAAAAAAACTAGCAATGGGTGTGTAGAAGAAAATTAAAAAGGAGGAAGAAAATCGATAAGATACAGATTAAGTATTAACAAACAGCATAGAAATATAAATAGATACTGCATACATTTATGCACTGTAATCAGAATTGTCAACTGAGTGGGAGAAAGATGCAATAAGCAATTTTGACATTAATAGAAATTCTTTATGCATAGCCATAAACCACTGAATTTGCAGCTTATCGCTTCAAGAATTATATAACACTCAAATATATATAAATCAGTACAAAATGACAAGTTATGAAGACAAAATTTTTGTAGCTGCAGGCTTCCAAAGAAGTAGGCTACTATAAAAAAAAAATATATATATATATATATATATATATATATATATATATATATATATATATATATATATATATATATATATATATATATATATATATATATATATATATATATATATATATATATATATATATATATATATATATTAATGCAAAGACATCTTATTTGCATCACTGAGTCGCAGAATTCTACCACGGATGTCGGCAGGGAGCGACTTCTTCAGCAAGGCCTTCAACCTTAAATTTGGCCCCCTTCACACGAGCGGTTGTCTCCCGCGCGGTAGTATTGCCGCGCGGATGGGTGTTTTAGAAGGCATGTCACACGAGCGGTTGTCTCCCGCGCGGTAGTATTGCCGCGCGGATGGGTGTTTTAGAAGGCATGTCACACGAGCGGTTGTCTCCCGCACGGTTCGTCTGCAGCAGTGCACAGAATACTTGTCAGTTTGTCGAGACTGTTTGTTTGTTCGAGATGGATGACGTAAAGAAGAGAGTGATCTCTTTGTATTATAATGAACAGGGTGTTAAAAAGAAGCGACTACGTAAATGGTGGACCCACCCAGTAAACAACCCTAGGCTCCTGTAAGGAGCATTCTATACATTATATTCTGACCTGAAAGCTTATGAAGAAAAGTTTTTCAATTATTTCCGCATGTTTATCATCTACATTTGAAGAACTTGTGAGCAAACTGAACCTCTGCCACAGATTATGCCGCTCGGGGAAAAACCTCCCATCTGAAGGGCTCCATAGACTGAACCGCCTGGCGCCGCGCGGCCGGGTTAGCAGTGCACGCGGTCGGTAAATCACTGCCGCGCGGGAGTTTAAGCCGCGGGGCAGCGTGTGAAGTGCCTCATTGAACTTCATTGATTTCAAAACTGCCCTGGAAAACCGCGCGGGAGAAAACCGCTCGTGTGAAGGGGGCCTAAGAGACTCTTTGCAGGCAGCTTGACGTCAAGTTCGTTAACGCCTGGGACAATTTCTACGGCCAGAGTGAGCTCTTCCATAGGGATGGAATACAACTGTCCCCTGTCGGGGCAGCCAGATTCGGAAGGCTCCTTAACAACGCAGTACGTGACACCCGAACAAAAAACTGCTCTCGGCCGTCCCCCATGTAAATAGACGGCATGCAACACAATACCGTGAACCCGCAAGTAACACCACCTCTCTTACTAAACCTCAAGATGACATAAAAGTCCTAATTTACAATGCGCGTAGCCTAAGAAACAAGTTTGATGAATTGAGATGTCTTGTTTCAACAGAAAATTTTGACGTAATTGTTATAACCGAAAGATTTATTGACACCACAAATATTTATTTAAGTTCAGAATACAACAGATGGCTAAAGACTCTTCAACAAAGATCGTGTTAACCGTAGAGGTGGTGGTGTCGCCCTTTACGTTAAAAGCTATTTGCAACCCACTGACAAAACACCAAGAGACAGTAACGTTAAACATTTGTGCATGCGAGTAAACATAGTAAAAATTAATGTAAATATATCTGTCACCTTCAGGCCTCCGGGGCAATCACTCGAAGATGATGTTGAAATGTACAGTGTGTTAAGGCAGTCACTTAATAACAGCGACACACTGATATTAGGAGACTTTAATCCCCCTCATATTGACTGGGCGATACTGTCGGGAACAGAAGGCAAATCACTTAGAATGATAGAATTTTTAGAAGATAATTACCTAAGTCAAATGGTTACTGAACCAACTCGACAAAATAACAAACTAGACCTTGTTATAGCGACCCAAGATAACCTAGTCAGTAATGTTACGGTAGGAGAACATCTCTGTTCTTGTGATCATAAATTAGTGCGCATCGACGTTAGAGCTCAAACAACAGTGAATGAAAATGAAGTACAAGTGTCCAATTTCAAAAGAGCAAATTTCATAAAAATCAGACAAAAACTAACAAATACAACTATCAGATGACGGTAACGCAGAGGAAGCCTGGCTAAACTTTAAAAATCATTCAACCGAAAACACTAAACTTTTATCATGAAGCCAGGCAGCGAGTTAAAAGATTAATATGTCAGGCAAAGCGTAGATATGAAGAAAACATTGCAGCCAACTGTAAAAATAATCCGCAATCCCTCTTCAGTTATATGAACAACAGGAAGGCGATCAGAATTGGAATTGGACCTCTAACAAACAGTGACGGTGAACGTGACTGACAGCCAACACAATGCGAACTTATTAAACAATTACTTATCCTCGGTGTGTAATACTAGCAGTCTTCCCACCACTACCACCAACACCAGCGACGACAACAGTACTAACGTAAGTCTCGATCATGCATTGCCTAACTTTGTAATAACTATCGATGAAGTCCTAAAAGCCCTCCAATCCCTTAAAACAAATAAAAGTCCCAGACCTGATAAAGTATATCCTCTACTACTTAAAGAAACAAAGAGCAAAATACTCTCCTCTCTCGCAACCGCTTTCAATATGTTCTTGCAACAAGGCATCGTCCCTTCGGATTGGAAAAAGGCTAACGTAACACCAATTTTTAAGAATGGTGACAAAAAAATACTGGGTAATTACAGGCCCATTAGTCTAACTTCAGTTGTAGGTAAGCTACTCAAGAGCATAATTAGAGATAAAATTGTGAGTTACTTGAAAGCCACTCATTAATTGGGGATTCACAACATGGCTTCCGTAACAAAAGATCCTGCCTATCAAACCTATTGACCTTTTATAACGACCTCTTCTCAGTTTATGACGTAACCAAATCACTAGACGTAGTCTGTCTTGATTTCCAGAAAGAGTTTGATAAAGTTCCACATCATAATTTCCTTTATAAATTAAACCAACTAGGTATTGACAGTCAAGTACACCAATGGATCGTGAATTGGTTGACCAACAGACAACAAAGAGTGGTGATCGACAGATTTAACTCAGAGTGTACGTCAATCACTAGTGGCATCCCTTAGGGCTTGGTTCTTGGCCCAGTGCTATTCATTATTTACATCAACGATGTGGATGTTGGAATCAATAATCTCATTAGTAAATTTGCAGACGACACAAAGATTGGTAACTCGGTTCTCATTGATGAAGACAGACAAAGCCTCCAAGAGGATTTGTATAAAATTTCAGCTCGGTCTGATAGATGGGAGATGCCTTTTAATGTAGATAAGTGCCAGGTCCTTCAAGTTGGAACGAGAAATAAGAAGTTCGATTACGAAATGCGCAGCGTCAAACTCAAAAGCATTCAATGCATTAAGGACCTGGGGGTCAAAATTGCATCAAACCTCAAATTCTCACAGTAATGCATCGATGCAGCAAATAAAGCAAACAGAATGTTGGGCTTCATTAAAAGAAACTTTTTATACAAAAATAAAGAAGTAATACTTCCGCTCTTCAATAGTTTAGTCAGACCCCACTTGGAGTATGCGGTACAGTTTTGGTCTCCCCACCATGCAAAGGACACTGTTAAATTAGGTGTTCAACATCGGGCAACAAAAATGATCCCTTCCTTGTGCAACAAACCCAACGACGAAAGGCTTTCCACCCTTAACATGCTCTCTCTTGAGAAACGTTGCCTCCGAGGAAAACTGATCGAATGTTTTAAAATACTTAATGGATTTACGAATGTGGACAAATCAAACTGTTTATGATCAATGACACTTTACGAACGAGGAATAATGGCACAAAACTTAAATGTAGATAAGTTAATTCTTACTGCACCAAATTTTTCTTCCCCAATGTTGTAATGCGAGAATGGAATAAGTTCCCACCTTCAGTGGTCCAGTGTAACACGATTGACTCCTTTAAAAACAAGCTTGACCGACACTTCCTTCAACTTAATATTAACTAGAGTAGAAATGCAAAGTTTTGGAGCCATCTGATTAATGTAGAATCACTTAGGTTTAAGGACAGACCACCTAGTCTAGACCATGGGTTCTGTGTGGTCTGATTTTCTATGTAACAGTCAAAGACACATAATTTCATCTGAAAAAGACCCAGTAAATCATCACAGTTCAAAGAATAGCTGCATCAAATATATCAAATATGAAAAATATATCTTAAAAATATATCTTGTGAGGAAACACTTTCTCAAATCTGCTACAAATCTTTCAGCATGTCATTAAGGGACAATGATATCTTACAGCATTAATATTGTTATAGAAGCCAGCCAAAACTTGATGATCATTATCAGGTTACATATATATATATATATATATATATATATATATATATATATATATATAAATATATATATATATATATATATATAGATATATATATATATATATATATATATACTCACACACATGCAGTATAGGGCTACATTAGGTTTTGCATTTCCTTTAAAATGTTAGTTACATTTATTAAGCACATGTCATGACAGTAGGCCTACATGAGTTGATTTTGCTTCATATGCTTTCTGACATCACATAGCCATGTGCACCTGCATATATTGTACAGTCACATAGCTTACATATCACAGATGGCCACATCTGTGCACACAATAACAAAAATGGGTCATAGGTAGTGTGGCCCTAACCCCTACACACAGTAATGCCTCACCCAGTGGAGGAGAATGGCACAGACCAAGAAAACTCTGACAAGAAGGATTTCTTGCAGAAAGGACAAAGGTAACAAGCAGTTGGACATGAAATACCAAAAGTTTGAGTTATCAATGGCTGACACTGCTGGCACCCACTTTGAGCCTAGCATATAATACAATATGTAGAGTATTTACAAAAAGTATATCTATATTAATTTTTCTATACATATCTCTCTCTCTCTCTCTCTCTCTCTCTCTCTCTCTCTCTCTCTCTCTCTCTCTCTCTCTCTCTCTCTCTCTCTCTCTCTCTCTCTCTCTCTCTCTCTCTCTCTCTCTCTCTCTCTCTCTCTCTCTCTCTCTCTCTCTCTCTCTCTCTCTCTCTCTCTCTCTCTCTCTCTCTCTCTCTCTCTCTCTCTCTCTCTCTCTCTCTCTCTCTCTCTCTCTCTCTCTCTCTCTCTCTCTCTCTCTCTCTCTCTCTCTCTCTCTCTCTCTCTCTCTCTCTCTCTCTCTCTCTCTCTCTCTCTCTCTCTCTCTGTGTTTGTGTGTATGCTTGTTTTCTTTCTGTCTTTCTTTCTACAAATATTACTTTTTACTTTCTTTGTTTATTCTTGTGAGGACCATATGTAAGATCATCCTTCAGTGAAATATTCCTTTTTCCTTATGGGAATAGCACTTGTTTCTGCCCCATTCTCCCTGTGAATGACATGAAGTGTTCCTGCATTTTCCACACAACCTGAGCCCCTTCCTTGACCAGAATAGTGTATGATCATTGATACCCATTAAGTTACTGACTGCTGTTTGTTCCCCAGTAATTCATTACCTGTATACTGAGTTTTCATTTATTACAAAATTATGCAGCACACTAGAGAACTTTGTTTAAGACTGGCATATCAATAAGACATTATTGCCAATTTATTATGATTGTATTTGACATTACATGGGTGCTACTTATAATTAATTTTGTTCAACATGCAACAGCTTGTTCCCTTGTTAATTACTGTGCGTGGTAGTGTTATCAGACATTCCTGTATGAATGACTTGCACAGCCAAACACCCTGATCATGCTTTACTGTTGATATGAAGCCTTTGGTGGCACAATCTCCAGAAGTCAATCAGATGTGATGGCAGCCCCCCTACAGATTGTGAAGGTCCTGTGTCTATCTAACTATTTGTCAACGTATTATTCATGATACCAAAGCGGTCAAAATATTCTTTGTTAGTTTTTGTGTTTACCTGGCTTTTCTTTTTCTATAACTTCCATGTAATTTTGGCTGACTTCACATTACATTAACTTCTTTAGATTTCCTTCCTCCTCCAAGACCACCACATTTGTACCTCATCATGGATGTTTGTATCACATATATCCATCTGTATGCATCAACCATCTCCACTCCTTTTCTTACTCATCGCAGGAAGGAAAGAAATGTGAGTACGAGACAGGTGAATGGGGTTGATGCTACGGATGCATAGATGGTAGATCTGTTGCCGATACAAACATCCACAGCCTCCATAACAGGGAAGCAACGTGATTTTCATCCCACTTCCATAAAGAATCAAGATATATGGGCGACCCCTGTGTGCTTTGGTTTACAGCATTCCTCCGGTATACTTCGTCAGGTGGAGGAGATGCGGCAGCGCCTTGAGGAGAAGAACAAGACCATTGAGAAGAAGACCCAGCAGGCCCTCCAGACCACCCAGGAAAGGAACAAACTCAACTCAGAGCTCACTGAACTTCGTGACCACATGGATATCAAGGACAGAAAAATCAATGTCTTACAGAGAAAGGTATATTACAGCCATTATAAGCAAGTTTTTCATAGCCTGAAGCTTTCAGTTGTTACTGAAGGAACATAAGAAGTAGAGAGTGAACTGTGGTAAGAAATATTACTTTATTGTCAGTCACTTTGAATAGCTATAAAGGTAAACAAGGTAAAATGTGAAAAGGTAAGAAGTAAAGCACTTGAGTTTATAATAGTTTCATATGTTTGTACTTATTATATTATTTATTTGGATAGCTCACCTATTCTAGGAACAGTAGCAGCAGTAGTGCAGTTGAGCCAAATTAAATGATGCAAATTTGTCAGATTTTTCAGAAGGTAGAATTTTTTTCATTTATAAAACTTTTTAACTATTCAAAGTAATGGATTATAAAGAATAGGTTAAAATTTAGATATTTATTTATTTTACTGAGGCTCCTAGTGCTGTAAGACTATCTTGTGTGGGCTGCCGGTGGCAGGCTCCACATCCCATGGTGGCATGAGCATTTTATTATTATAATGCTATCTCTCCTTGGATCATGCCATGCCCAGTGATATTCAGTACATTCATTAATAGCACCGCCTCTTGTTATATTCAATATGATGATAAGGGCACATATAAGCAACTTTTTTTATTCTATGAACATAAAAGATTTACCATTTACCATTTGCATATGATCTTTATTATTAGTACAGATCATCATTTCATTGTTACTAGCCTTACTCCATCTGTGGAATGCAACCATTATTCATGTCACTCATTTTCATTAAATCTACATGCATACTGCATTCAACTGATAACTTGTAAAATTTTCTAACTCTGACCCATTGTTTTTGCCTCAACTAATATGATATTTACATTGAAATAACTAATCTGCCTGCCTTCTGGATTAACTGATGAGCTAACTAACACACTAACTGTAGCTACAATAAGTGCTGTGTTGCATGACATATCTGTGCATCGACCAGTGGAGAGTAGACAGGTAACATTTGGAGACACCTTTAGCTTGTACTCATTGGTAAAGATTGAAAGCTTTCTGTCTTGGAATTGCTTTTTTATGGTTTTATTGCTTGATGTTGTTTTCTATTAACTGCTTATTTTTTGTTATATTCCGATGTAATTTGTTTAGCAGATTATTTTATTTTATTTTATGAATTATTTCAGTTTTTTACAGTCAATCTCCTTTTTTATCTTCAAAGTCACCTTGTTGCAAGTGGCACAGGACAATACTGTTTGCTTGTCCTCTCATCTTTGGTACAAGGAGGTATTGTATTTGCTGCATAACTCAAGGTATTTCTAGCTTGAATGTTTGAAATACGTGAAATATATACTTGATTTTTCTATCTTAAGTTTAGTTTCAGAGGAATTTGAATATTGAATGTACATTTTAGCATGAAATTAATATGAAATTTATTAATGATCTCGGTTGATCCAGTCAAGCTCAAAGATTACATAACTACTGGTTTTGGGTGGCTTTAATAGACTATATTCTAAAAAATCTTTCATTAATTTATTACTACAATTAAGGACATTTATATCAATATTATAAGATAAATCACATATAAAGCATATTTTGTCAAAAAATGATGGAACAAGATCATGTACTATTCTTTTTTTAGGAAGTATTGGCAAGTTTCTTGTAAATAATAATAAGTGTTGCCAACACTGATGTTAAGCAAGAATGCAAAAGAAACAAAACAAGGCTTTAGGGGAGAATGGATAGTGTAGAGTGAAGTGGGGCATTCATATTGAAACTATAGCTTATTTATTTTTCAGATTGAAAACTTAGAAGACTTACTACGGGAAAAAGACAACCAAGTAGATATGGCACGAGCACGACTGACAGCAGTGCAGGCTCACCACTCCACATCAGAAGGTGCACTTTCCTCTCTGGAAGAAGCAATTGGAGACAAGGACAAACAGATCCAGCAGCTGAGGGAACAGCGTGACAGAGCAGAGCAAGAACGACACCAGGAACAGTCATTACACGAAAGAGACATTGCTGAGTACAAGATGAAACTTCACGCCCTTGAAGGAGAAGTGGAGAAGTTACAGGTTCGCCTGGAACGTTCACTGGCCGAGAAGGACAAACTTGAAGCCAAACTAGAGTCAAGTCAGTCTGAATTAGGAAAAGCTAAGGCAGAACTGGAAAAGATGCATGGGGAAGTGGGTAAAAGTACAAGTGATTACGAGTCTTACCGCCACCGTCTCACCAAGATTGAGATGGAAAACGACAGACTGAGGACTGAAAATGAGAGACTCCACCATGACCTAGAGCGCTCCCACACCACATATGGCCGCCCTGCTATGCCTGGTGGCTCAGGAGAGGTGGAGCGCCTGCAGGAGAAGCTTGATAAGTGTCAGGCAGATCTACGGCGTGCGCAGACTGAACTACGCATGAACCAAGCCGACTACGAACGGTCCCATGTGGAGGTAAAGGTCAATAATCACTTCCATCTCTGTTAGTAGCGAGCAGAAGTACTATAGCAGCTGTAGCCAGAAGCTGGATTTTTCTTAGTAATACCACCCATAGGCTGGAGGTATTGTAGTAATATTAGAAGCTGAATATATTTGAAATAAATATCAAACAAGTCAGTAATTATGAGACAAAACAAATTAAAAGTTCAATTTACATCTGAATTTTTTCATTTCATTAATCAAAAAGATAGGCTTTACTTTGATGAAAAGGATAATTTAATCTGGCTTATATCCTTTCCTACTGAAATCTAACCTACACTATGATAATGCAGGTTGAGCAGCTGCAGGAGAAGGTGGAGAAGGCACAAGGAGAGATCTATAGGTTGAAAGCCAGACTTGAGAATGCTCAGAGTGAAAAAGACAGTGTACAAGAGGAGCTGGAGCGTGCCCAGGCCACTATAGCTCGGCAGCACAGCGAGAGGGAGCGCTGGGTGAACGAGGTCAGTCAAGGATCATTGGATTAAAACTACTGAATTTTATTATTACTCTTTAAGATGATGTTGCACAACTTTCACAGTATTTTAAAGTACAGTTTAAAATAATGTACTGCCTCTCATGTATGGAGCATTGAATAATGATAGTTAGTGATCTTTGAAAACTGTCATTTTCTTCTAAAAAATTATGTGGGATTTGTTGATACATTTCTATCTGGTTCAAGTGATATATAAGGCTTTTATGAGCTGTCCAACACAGGCTAGGTTTGTGATATATATAAATGACATGTAACTGAAACACCAGGAGAAGCAATCATTATATATTAGTATACTGACAGATAACAGAAGGTAAATTAGATCTAGGTTGTGGAAATGTTATTCCATTAGTCAAAAATAAAGTACTGAACTAAAGTAGAGGCAGAAAAAGGAAGTCAGTCAGTTTCATATGACAGAAGGGTTCAGGTAGTGGCTGGATGAAGAAAGTTAAGGGATCAGGTGGTAGGAAGGCAGCAGAGGAGAGTGATGACATGCAGTAGGGAGATTGCACAAACAGGAGAAGACAGATACATCATGTTCCTGGATGGTGAATATAGGTTGTATGGAGGAGAGAGACAGAAGAGGAATTTGTTTTGAGCGGTGCAAGGTGGTGAGGGAAAAACGAGATAGATGAGACTAGCATGGAGGAGAGGCTGCAAAGATGTAAATGCTTCATAACACTGAGCCAGTTTAAGCAGCACCTCTTAATTTATACTCATTCATTAACTAATTTTCATGATATCATTGTGATCCCAAGAAGAGTTTTCATCTTACTTCAGTCATGTCATTTCTAGAGATGTTTCTGAAGGAAGTATCCATTGAATAATGATATTTAGTAATCTTTGAAAGCTGTCATGTAGTTCAGATGATAGAAAGTAATTTAACCTTTATTTCCCCTTTTGATCTTCATTTTCATGGATACCAGGTGGATAAGCTGCGAGAAGAGTTGGAAAGGTCTCAGGCCACAGTGGGTAAAGCACAGATTGGCCAGGAAAAGACTCAGTCATCCCTCGACAAGGTTCAGTCTGAGCTGGATCAGCTTCAGGAGCGCTACGAGAGGCAGAGTGCTGAGATGCGCAGGGTAAGTGTAGGCTATCTTTGTTATGCAAGAGTAAAACAAGAAGCCAGGGATGGCATATCAGTGTTGGTGGTTAGTGTCCACTAGCTCTGAGTGCCTGGGATTTTTTTAAATTACTGGCCAATGTGAAAGGTGATATCTACAGAATTATAACCCCTGTTTGTTGCAATATAAGATCCATACAAACCAGTGCTCAGTGCAAGGTCATACTGGAAATGAGAGCACCAGGGATGATATCAAGGCTCTGTGAAAACAGAAAATAGGTACTGGATAACTATCATACTGCCATTTCCAACTAGGCAAAGTGCTTTAAATCGCTGCACTTGATGCCTGCCCAATCCAGGTCTTTTCTGAATTGTATTGCTGCTGAGGGCTGACCAGAATATGTGCGCCAATGAAAGGGGACAGCCATTGATAGCGAGGCATGATTTCATTTTCTGTCAGAGGGCATACCAACCAAGGCCTGCTAATTAAAGGAATCATTGAAACTTTTCCTGCTTTTAAATATTATGGGAAACATCAGCCAATATTCTCACCTCCTGATGTCAGGTGTGCTTACTCTTCCTGGAATGTAATGGAATGTACTGACATGCATGATGGGGTTGCACATGCTAATGGGATGACCACTTCAAATTTTCTTCCATTTGCATCTTACTTAGTTTTAAAAATTTTGTTGCTGTTGCTCTACTATTGAATGTACATAAAAATGGTGACACTTATACCATATGATAATAATTAATACATTCAACAAAACAACTCAAAACTATTAGCCAGATCAGAATGTGGGTCGTTCTCGTATCATCTTCCCAACATTTTACAAAAGTGTGATGTAAGTAGTAAAGTTTTTATTATTTTGCCTAACACAACTTTGCTTTCATACATAGACAATTCTTTTTAATGAATCTTGAGGATTATGATAAAATGGCAGAACATATAGTATGTGAAACCAGGTTAGGCAGTCAAAGCTCAGTGAATTTCATCACAATGAGCAGATTAAACTGTTCATCCAGGGAAAGAAAAGAAACCTGCTTTGTTTGACATTCATTGACTGCGAGAAGGCCTTCGACTCAGTGGAAACTGTAGTGGTGCTCTGTGTGACTGGATGACAGTGCATAGGGGAAATCTGCTGTAGTATTCTTAAAGAAATACAAAGAATAGCAACTTTTAAACTTAATACAGATAACACACAGTATTCCTTACTTTATACCTACTGAGGCACTTGAGTTGACATTGACAGTCTTGGTAAGATAATTGGGGGAGGCCAGAGGAGCAAGAGGTTGTGTGCACATGGTGGGAGAGTAGGTGGTGAGGTATGGCAGGGTGTGATGGCAGGAAGGAATCCAGGGACCTTGTTCCAGCTGTCTTCTCCATTCTCTTCATGGCCCTATCAAGGTTCCCATGCTTCCAAGGGCACAATTCTGTTGAGTTAACAGGGAGGGAGATGGGGACCTACTGGCAGGGGTTTGGCTGCTGGCTCTCCATCTCATCTTGCCTGCTTTTACCCAGTTCAAAGCTCCATTCAGATCACTGCACTTTTTAGCAGTTTCACACTGCTTGGCCACTTCCTCCAGCTGTCTCAGGCAACTGGGAGGACACAGGGAGTGCAAAAATGCACAGCTTTTCTCCCAGCCATCAAACCATACATCCAGCCCACTGCTGCCACCTCATGTCTGGCATGTGACAAGTGATCATATTCTGCTCCTGTCAGATCTAACCTGTGGTGTAGAAGCAACAGTCTGTATCATTCCACTGCAGACATAGGCCCCTCCAAAGTGCTCCCTTTTGTTTCTTGATTGTGCCTCTAGTTTCCTATTTTTATGTAAACATTTTGTAAACTTCTTAATTTCATCATTCCTGGTGAACGGCCTCCCCTCAGGTCTTTTTATATTAATTATTCCTGAACCTATCACTTCTTTCCATCTGTTGTCCTCTCCTACACATGTGTACTGACCATTGCCATTTCTCAGTTTTAACTGCCTTGATTACATCATCTATTTTTGTCTGTTCTTCTATCCATTTGCAGTTTATATCATACATTGTAGTGAGCCCCAGCATTGATTTCATCATTCCTCTTTGGCCAATTCTCAATTTTCTTTTAATAAACTTTATTAATAAACATGTCTGACCCATATGTTATTACAAGAGGAATACATCAATTTAAAACCCTTTGCTTCAAGCACTCTCCTTGTTATGTTCCAAATCCCAATTTATTCCTTTATTAAAGGTGAATCCACAAACACCTCTAAGCTCTTTGGCCCCATCTCCCCTCAGGCATCTAAGCCTTTCAGGCCTGGGGCCCAATACATCTCCCAGGCCTGGGATACATTAACTGTTTCCTAACATCTATGTTTTGGCCTTGATTAGAGCCCCACAGTCTCCTGGAGGATAGGTGTTATCACTTAAAGGGTAGAATATACTGACACTAATTTTTACTACTCAAAATTTTATCTGCCTAAAAGTTTTTGTTAAACACTAAAAAGAGTTTCATTCATGTTTCTATGTGTCATTCAGGCAATATGAAAATGAGTACATGTCCCTAAGTATGTAGTGGCATGTTTTGCACTTGAAACTTTTTTCTTTTTTTTTGTAGGCACCCTTTCCATATTAAAAAGAAATCACAATAGCGTCATATAATATTTACACTTACATGTACAGCATTTCCATTTCTAAACCTTTGTAACTGTAAGGCTGCATTCCAGCATATATTGATATCAGTCTTATGGGTAGTAGGATGTCGGAGGTAGCAGTAGTAAAATATTTCATATTAAATTTCAAATAGTAATTATTTTTCTTTTTCTACATTTTTACCTAATTTACCACATTTCATTAGGGTTAAGTATCATATTTACAAGATTGAATAAATTTGTGAAGTAATTCTAAATTGCCTATAAGTAGTTGTGAGAAAGTTTACTTAAAAGTCCTTTGTCATTACATAACTCAGGTAAAGGTGTTGAGCCTAGGTATTCGAGAGGTCATTCAGAGGCAAAGGGTTCAGCTATTTCAGAACATAATGGATGCAGAGTATGAGCTGCCTTACCCCCTTTTTTTTTTTTTTTTTTTTTTTTTTTTCCAGTAGCCACTGCTTTTTACTTACAAGGACTTGAGGGATAATAACATTATATGATATTTAAGTGAAATTCCTCCCTTTTTCATTGCTCTGTATAGTCAGTGACATATATAATTTTCTATGCTCCTAAACTGGTCTTGTCTGTACCCTCTTTTTCATCTAAAGTAGTTTATTTTTTATTTTTTATGTTATTATTATTTATGACACATGCATAAAGTGTTTTGTCTAAATGTTTGAACACTGGTTTCTCACTTAATGGTGAGACATATCTTGGAAACCCTACCAAGAGGGGGTGAGAAGCTGTCCGATGGTGTAAAGGCCCCATGTGGCTGCAGTAATATAACACTCAGTGAGGAAGAAAATAATGTGGTCAAAGTGTACCCAAAATTCAAGATAAACTGGAATTTTCATAATACAGTGAGAAAATTTTGTGAATTCTTGGAGTAGCACCAGATACAAATACAAAAATACTTTAACATGTAACTTGGGTCAGGGGCTAAGTTAACATCAGATGAGAATACAGACTGTTGTAAAACACACAGGAACCTCAACAAGATGATAAATTAAGTAAATGCATCATTATCACTTAGTTTTGTGATTACAGATTTGAATTAAATGGAATCTGTAAAGAAGTAGTATAGAGTTAGCACACCATTTAACCAGCAGCTACTCAGATTCAGTCTTTTCTCTGCATTAAGAATATTCCTGTAAATAGTATGCTTTAAGTACATAAAATCTCTTAATTTGCATGTATACAATAAACTTTTGTTCCAGATTAGAATTTTTTAGGTCACTAAAAACTACATAATATATAATGCTGAAATAAAACTTACAAAGAACATGGCCGACTCCACAGATACAAGCTGAGCGTGAGAAACATGCTTATGAATTTGAACAAATACAGAGTCAACTGGACAAGGCTCATGGTCAAAATGCCAGACAATCCAAGGAGAGAGAAGCAGCACAGCATGAGGCAGATAGGTTGCGAGAGAAGTATGAGAAGCTTCAAGTAAGTTTTGTTCCTTTATGTTTAATCAGCTTGCCTGTGTCCTAGCATGCTTTGGATGTTACATCATAGGAATAGCTAACCTTATAAAAAGAATCAACAACTTGTGTTAATTTCAAGCATTATAGATTAGTAGCACCACATCAGAACTTAATTACTATCTTGGTTATTGCAACCAGTAATTTTTTTGCAATCATAATATAATGGCTGAAGGGAATTTTTGCTGCATCCAGCCTGCATAAGCTTTTCCTATACCTAAAACTGACAGAAATCGCTCTTTGTTCCTTGCGAGAACTGAACTATGAAATAGGAGTCCTACTACGCCACCAGTCTCCTACTTCCTACCTCTCCTCTCCCCAACACATATTAGAGACGGCAGGCTAACCCCCAAGCGGGTTTTCCCTCAGACTCAGATGGCACGCCTGCAGAAAGAGCGGGAAGGTGCAAGTGCTGAGGTGGATGCGCTGAACGAGAAGGTGGATTTGCTTCAGACGCAATTGGGCAAGGCTCAGAGGGACCGGGAGAATACGTACGGGGACCTGGAACTCCTGAAGGAAAAATACGAGAAGACCTCAACTCAGCTGCAGAAACTCATGGTGGGTGCAGCTAGTTAGAGGAAACTGTAAATGTACAACACAGAAGACGAGCTTGAGTTGAAAGTTCGTAGTAAGCCTAGCTGACTACACCCACAACTGTAGCTGAGTGTAATTGGTCGATGGGGACTACTGCTTTTGTACAAGGTAGCGACTTTGTGCCTTGTCAGGAATGTCCTGGTAGAACATTGGCAGTGATGTTGAAGTAAAAGTGTAGAGGATGGTTATAATAGGATTACAGATTGTGTATCCCCAAACAGCAAAGTGCACGAGCTATGAATCTCTGCATCTCTACACACACTGATCTCTCAAATCTTTATAACAAACTTTCAGTGATAAGGATATGCTTGGAATAATTATCAGAATTCATATAGGGCCAAGGGTTTTGAAGACAACTCATGACTGTGAAATTTCAAAATTTTGAAGAGACAATGGCTATTTAAAAAGCACAGAACTTCTCTAGACACAGATATATATATATATGACTCACTATGTGACTAATTTGTCTCAAATATGCATATAAAACTTACCTAATAATCAAATCTCTTAATGTGACAATTCATCAAAAGTATGAAGGTGCTAATGGATATCTGAGAATTTTGAACTTCATTTTACTTCCATTTTCAACAATTTTGGAATTACCAATTCCCATTTCTGACAGACAGAGCAAGGGAACTTTTCCCAAAGAATAACTCGTGAGTTTTTCGCTGAGGCTTCCAGCAACTTGCTCCCTACGAAGCAAAGTCACTTTTCTCTTATAAAGTGTTTGACACTTTTCATGTCCCCATTTTTTGTCTCATATACAGTGTGAAGCTGTAAAGTCACACATGCCATTAATAATAAAACCTGATGTGTAATAGTCAGTGTTAAGTGTTCCACAATCATTACAAATACATCATGACACAAGCGAGATCATTTTATGCCTCAGGCAATGAACAAGTCTAAAAAAAAACATGTCGGTATATTTGCAGTGTTGGAAAGTTCTCTATGTTTATGCATACATACTGGGAGAAAAGGCCACTTCTCTGATGAGTTTATGAGAATATTACAAATCTTACAGAAGACTATTTCTTCAAGTTTTTCCAACTTGTACAACCCTGAGTCCCTAGAGCACTTATATTGTTCCTTTTATAATCAAGAAAGATGTAATGAATACAAAAAATCAGATAGGCATCCAAACACGTGGGTGGCAAAGACGTCAGTGTGGTCCAGAGTCACCAAACTGGATTCCCCTTGATGTGATGCTTTAGCTAGTGTGTAATGTTGTTACACATACACAATGTCCAGTTTCCCTTTGTCAAAACTTCACAAAAAAACAGCTGATTTTCAGAAAGGGTGGGTTTCAGTACAATGCAAAGTTTTATCTTCAATTTTATTAGGAACATGATGGCATACATTAAGGCAGACCCATCACCAACCACCCACTCTTACTTTCTAGTTATAAATAACAGATACCTGTGGAACTTCAAGAGCTCATTAAAGTATGCATGACACTTTTGAATTGCATATTTCAAAATAGGCCTGGGTCACTTAATGATAGGCATCAGCAGCTAAGGATAGTAAATTATTCTATCCACACTCATATCTGAGTAGCTTCTAAAACTTTTTTTCTTACAGTCTATAGTGACTTACAGTATCTAAGAACTTCAGGTGATAGATTTCCTTTAGAAAGCTTCACTGCAGTGTAGGAAACTGCTTGAAGACGAATAGCTGTAGCTAGTGCAAATTACCACTATGACGACCATCTATCTCTCTCAGTAGAAATTGTTACAAGAAAGAGTGGACCACAAGGAGATCCTTTTAATTCATCCTTTCTCATCATTAAAAGCTCATTTTAGAGAGATGTGTTTGCCAAGCCGCTTTTCTCTCACTTAGTTTTACAGAACTAACAGGGAACTGAACATATCATTATGGAAACAAGTTTTGTCTCAGGAACAAATTTAACATTCTTTTCCTTTTACATTATGCAGTCTAGTAACAATGACTTTCATGAACATTATGTTCAGTGATAAGATTATTGGATAACCTTATCCTTACAACCCTGCTTTCTAACAAATAAATAAAAGCTCATAACTTCAACAATACTTATGCTAAGCTCACAAAAGATCAAACAACTTGTGTGTATGGTATATCAATGAAGCTACTAAGGGCTGTAGTAAACCTTGCACTTGCACCTTGGAGATTCTGTGCGAAATCAAATTCAGCAGTGCACAAAGCATTCAACACAACAGTTGATCATTCTGTGACTTAAAACAATAATTTATTGCTGAAGTTTGTGAAGCATGTCTTAATGACATGTTTCTGAATCATAATGAGGAGTCTTCCAAAAATCCTCACGGTTATAAAGAATGCTTTGCAAAATTTGCCAGTAGCTTTGAAAAGGTAGTGGGAAGTACATTCCATAGAAATATCTGTATTTATTATGTGGTATAGTTTCACTGGATTGGCTCAGTGTGTAGAGTAATCAGCTGACCAACATAGTACCTAATATTGCTGTTGATTTAGGGAAGGGCAGGTCATTTTGTTCATATCAACAATATGCCTTTTGTCTACTGCATTCAGCATCCTCTTGTTTGCATCATAGATAATGTGGTCATTAGTGGTAGTGTGCAAGCATTAGCACTTAGCAGGGGTGTGAAAATGAATGTCCAAATTTAACTATAGGTTTTAGAGTTGTATGACCCAAGGAGATTAATTTTTCAATAATAGGTCAATGTTAGGGCAACATGCGAATCTTTACAGAAAATAGTATATTTGAAAATTAGAAGTAGAATGCATTTTGAAAATGTGTGCAATTTTTTTTTTTTAAAGAAACATGAAATTAAGGTTTTCTATAGATGAAAGAGGGATCAGTGTCCGTCAATGAATCATAGTTTCTTTCACTTGACTGCACTGCATATTTGTGGCATTGGTAATATCAAGAAGTAATATGTATGCATTTTCTTAGAGAACATATTCCTGCCCTATCCACCTTAGTAAAGAAGAGTACAGAATGGATGACTACCATAGGAAACTCCTTGCTAGTATGTAAGATGATTTTTTTTCTTTTTTTTTTTTTTCTTTTTTTTTTTTTTTTTTTTTTTTTAGAAGCATTTCAAAGATATCAAAAACTGACCAATGGAGATTGTGAAAATTGCAACAGACAAAAATGTAACAAAGCTTTGAGTTATTCAAAATTACTGTTGGTGCTAATAAGTGTTATTTAGTGTTGAATCTCCCTCTACAGCAAAGCCTTAGGACTAGTTCCCATCTAATTATAAAGTCCCCCCCCTTGACACTTTTTAATATGTATAAGTATATACATTTTTTTTTAATTAGATAAATATCCCAGGCATTATTATATGCATTTGGGTCACACATATGGCAGTGATAGTTTGCATGGAGCAGCAACACTGGCCTCAGTAGCTAGTCATTGGAAAACCTGCGCAGTACCCCAAACACAGCATTGCATGAAAACCTAAGTTAAGGAAGGGTTAATTAAAAAAGTTTCAACTCAAAATAAGTTTAGCTGGTAAGTGTACAGTTGAAGCTTAAGCTATTTGCTTGCCTGGCTGCTTGCTTGTGCATTGTCAGCCATGAGGAGACTTGGATACTACTTTAAGGGTCTAAAGATTAAGTGAATCTAAAGAGTCCTGAAAAGAATTGTATCATGTAGGTTGGTATTTTATAAAATTTATAACGGTATTTAGCTTGCATAAAGCATGCCCTAACTCATCCAATAATAATGGTTAGTTCATGTAATTACCTGGCTGGTATGTAATCCCAGTAGTGATCCATAAATAACAAAATGTTGCACATTACAACACCTTTTCTTTAACCATTTTTAACTAATAATGTATATAATTAATACATATTGCAATATATGAGTTTAGGAGGACATCCTTACCCTTTAACTGCTCTTAACTTTGAAAGCAAAACATCAGATAGATAATCACCCATCACCATAATGCAGCACCATACTCCAGGAGTTGGGGCAAAAGGTTCATACTGGAAACACAAGATGCCCAGTTATATGAGTGCCCAATCAAATGGGTCACCTGGTTAATCATTTCATTCAGGGTTTCAAAGTACAAAGACTGAACAACATGAACATTTTGTTATACAAATTAACTTTTGGTTAAGTGATTATTTTTTAGAAATGAAAGTGTGCCAAGTAGGTTATTGGTTTGATCAATCATTTTTACGTCTAGTACATCCAGTTTATAGAACAAACACCACTATAACACTGTCAACCCAATATCAGAGCTTTAGATCCAACTTTAGTACAGTTTGTGGCGATAGATGCCAGAACTACACATGCTGTTTGGAAGATGAAGGCACAGAACTACTCTTATTAGATAGTTTGTAATATCATTTAAGACCAGGAAAGGTGACAAGATATAGAGTACAGTGGTACCTCGTGATTCGAACTTAATTGGTTCATTTGGGCTGTTCCAATCGAGAATGATCGAATTAGGGAGCAATTTATCCTATTGAAATTAATGTAGAAAAAATTAATCCGTTCCAGACCCCAAAATCCTCATATTTTTTTAACATTTTATGGGTTTATGTTGTACCCTGTGGCCAGATCACTCAATATTGTCAACCAGATATATATTGTCAACTACTATACATTTCAGCGGCGGACAAACGCTGTTTTTCGCAAATATCTCCTAAACGAATCGTTGGATCAGTATGATATTTCAGCACACTACCTTTAACATCCGGACCTAATTTGTGGCTGACATACCATATTGCAATATGTGTTATGTTAGGAGTTTACTGACTGATATTAAGCCTAATCCAGTCATCATATCTAAGGTGTTATACAGAATCGGACGAGTGTGGGGTACTCGTCTAACCCCTCCACCAACGCCCCGAACAACCCCCAGACCACTCCTTCCCTACCCCAATATTGCAGTATCCCCCTCCTCGTTTCCCTCTTCACCCCCCTACTCACACCATCCCCCTTCCCCAGCCCGAGGCTATGACTTGCAGAGGCAGGGTATAACTCATTGACTGCCGAGGCGCACCCAGGTGTTGTACAGTAATTATCAATGTGAAATACGTCTTGCCTCCATGGAATTGTACCATGCTCTTAGTTAATAATCATATATATACATATACACCTACATAACATTCTAATATATAATACAGTGATGGAGGAAATAGGGAGGGACACAAGAGTGATGAGGGAGGCGAGGAGCTAGGAGAAGAGGAGGGATAATGAGAGCGAGAAGGGGAGAAGTAGTTGTGGTCAGGAATAGTTTGGGAGGGTGTTCGGGGGGCACACTTTCCTTCGAATGCGTCAACATGACTCGTCGGGTTTGTGTTATTTTTCACGAGTAAACTCCTCCCATAACACATATAGTAATGTGGTTTGTTAGCCATAAATTAGGTCCGGACGATAATTGTAGTGTGTAGAAATATCATACTGATCCAACGATTCGTTTAGGAGATATTTACGAAAAACAGCGTTTGTCCGCCGCTGAAATGTATAGTAAATATTACCAACACATGTAAATGCATTTAGTGGGGGGAAATGGAAGAGAGGGAAGGGAAGGACAAAGACGTAAGATCATGGAAAATATCCCACTGATTCACCGGCGCTACGCACAGATTTCCCGGAGTAAAATGTTGAAAGGCCGTCCTCCTGGAGATGATGATGATGATGATGTGTGTGTGTGTGTGTGAGAGAGAGAGAGAGAGCAGCCTCTCTCTCTCTCTCTCTCTCTCTCTCTCTCTCTCTCTCTCTCTCTCTCACACACACACACACACACACACACACTGAAGGGGTGGGATCTAGATACACGGAGGGGGAGATAAGCACTTTGGTCATGGTGCCCAGCAGAGTCAAGCTGTAACTTGTTGATGCCTCTCTCTCTCTCTCTCTCTCTCTCTCTTATACACACACACACACACACACACACATACACACACAGCGTTGCCAGGTCCACATTTTTCCCGTGTAATTGGGGTTTTTTTCAAGGGAGTGTGCAGGAAAAAATGGCAGTGGCGGGTTGGCGGTTTTTGAGGCTGGGGTCCGCGGTATCACATTCACCTACTTGGCTACACTGGTGGTTTCGTCTGCAGCCGTTTGTTTGTGTTCGAATTGCAACGCACATTCAAAATTGGAGGACAAAATTTGTTTGATAAATGTGTTCGAATTTGGAATTGTTCAAATTGAAAGACGTTCGAATCACAAGGTACCACTGTATATTGAAACATAAAAATATGAGCATTATAATTCTTAACTTAATATTTCTATTCTTTATAAAAAATAATCCCTTCAGTTGTATTAGAATGAACTGACTAAATATTGATATTAATTGCCATCATCACCACAGTTTATTTTTCCAGCATAGGTGAGATTGGCCTGAAAAATCAACAAATATACACAATTTGTTTAATTAAATCTGCATTTAGACAATTTATTCAACAACTTTCAAGGTTCTATGATCTTGAATTTTATATATTTCCCAGCCAGTGCAGCTGTAACGATCCACCAACCTTTGCCCTTTCACGCACCGCGACACGATTCACGTCAAAACGGAATCATCTACATCAGCTTTTGACTCAAATCGCATCAAAAACTTTTTAAAAATTTGCCAAAAATAAAGTACCTTTCAGAATCACGTCAAAATTTTTTGCGTCAAAGATGCAAGCCAGACCTATAAAATAAAATAATTTTCAACTCTCGTGTTGTTGGATTTGAAGTGATAATTGCCCATGGTTTAGTTGCCTCTCAGCAGGCGGCCTGTGAGCACGACTGTCGTCCCTTTAAATTGTTTTTTTCCGTCAGTAAACTTCGCTATTTATTTGCATTTCTTGATTTTTTTTCTTTCATGAGGCAGAATAATCTCTTCCAAAACCAACGATATATAATAATGCCAGGAAAAAAGAATACTCTTGGGTGAAATTGATAGCAACCTCTACTCTGTTCCCTCCTACTATCTCTATCCTAAATTTCAATCCAAAGCTGGATATTGCGTCTACGTGCGCAACGAAATCACTTGCTCTCATGCCCACGACCTTGACTCTTCTGAATTTTCCACCATCTGGCTAAGACTTCATTGTCATTCTATTACTAAATACATCTGTGCTGTTTATCTCTCACCTAACTCTACTAACTATGTAAAATTCTTTGACTATTTGAATTCTAAAGTGGAGCACATCTTGACTCACTCTCCCTTCACTGAAATCTCCATCTTGGGAGATTTCAATGTTCACCACCAGCTTTGGCTTTCATCCTCTTTTACTGACCAGCCTGGTGAACAAGCCTACAACTTTACTCTCCTCAACGACCTAGAGCAGTTGGTTCAGCACCCTACACGTATTCCCGACCATCTTGGAGACAGGCCCAACATTTTAGACCTCTTCCTCTAATCCTTCTGCTTACTGTCAAACTGTTCTCTCCGTTGGGTTCCTCCGATCATAACCTTATTTCTGTTTCCTGTCCTATCGCTCCTGTACATCCTCTGGACCCACCGAAGAGGCGATGCTTCAGCTCGGTGGGACAACCTGAGGATGTACTTTTCTGATTTCCCGTGGAATGATTACTGCTTCCAGGAGAGAGACCCCTCTGTGTGTGCCCAGCGCATCTCAGAGGTGATTGTCTCTGGAATGGAGGCATACATTCCACGTTCTTTCTCTACTCCTCATGCTAAAAAGCCTTGGTTTAATCGTGCTTGTTCTCGTGCTATTAAAGATAGAGAGGCAGCTCACAAAAGGTTCCAGAGCCTTCGAACTCCCGCTAACTATGACCTTTACATTTCTGCCCGGAATCGTGCCAAATCTATTCTCCGACTTACCAAAACTTCTTTTATCAATAGAAAATGTCAACACCTTGCTTCTTCTAATTCTTCCCGTGAATTCTGGCATCTAGCCAAAAATATCTCCTCCAATTTCACTTCTTCCTCTTTCCCTCCTCTCCTTAACCCTGACGGCAGCACTGCCGTCTCATCTGTCTCTAAGGCTGAACTCTTCACTCAAACTTTCTGTAAGAACTCCACCCAGGACGATTCTGGGCATATTCCTCCTACTCATCCCCCCTCTGACTCCTTTATGCCTGTTATTAAGATTCTTCCAAATGATGTTTTCTATGCCCTCTCTGGCCTCAACTCTCAGAAGGCTTATGGACCTGATGGAGTGCCTCCTATTGTCCTTAAAAACTGTACTTCCGTGTTGACTAACTGCCTGGTCAAACTCTTTCATCTCTGCCTATCAACATCTACCTTTCCTTCCTGCTGGAAGTATGCCTTTGTACAACCTGTGCCTAAGAAGGGTGACCGTTCCAATCCCTCAAACTACCACCCTATAGCTTTACTTTCCTGTCTATCTAAAGCTTTTGAATCAATCCTTAACCGGAAGATTCAAAAGCACCTTTCCACTTCTAACCTTCTATCTGATCGCCAGTATGGGTTCCGCAAGGGGCGTTCTACTGGCGATCTTCTTCCTCTCTTAACTGACTCTTGGTCATCCTCTCTTAGCCGTTTCGGTGAAACTTTCTCTGTTGCACTAGACATATCGAAAGCCTTCGATAGAGTCTGGCACAAGTCTTTGCTTTCTAAACTGCCCTCATTCAGATTCTATCCCTCTCTCTGTTCCATTATCTCTAGTTTCCTTTCCGGCCGTTCTATCTCTGCTGTGGTAGACAGTCACTGTTCTTCCCCTAAACCTATCAACAGTGGTGTTCCACAGGGCTCTGTCCTATCACCCACTCTCTTCCTGTTATTCATCTATGATCTTCTTTCCATAACAAACTGTCCTGTCCACTCATACGCCGACGACTCCACTTTGCATTATTCAACTTCTTTCACTAGAAGACCATCACAACAGGAAGTACACGACTCCACTCTGCATTATTCAACTTCTTTCAATAGAAGACCATCACAACAGGAAGTACACGAATCCAGACTGGGGGCTGCAAAACGCTTAACCTCAGACCTTGCTATCATTTCCGATTGGGGCAGAAGGAACCATGTGTCCTTCAATGCCTCAAAAACTCAATTTCTCCACCTATCAACTCGACACAATCTTCCAAACACCTATCCCCTATTCTTCAACAACACTCGGCTATCACCATCTTCAACACTAAACATCCTCAGTCTATCCTTAACTCAAAATCTCAACTGGAAACTTCACATTCCTCTCTCGCTAAATCAGCTTCCTCGAGGTTGGGCGTTCTGTATCGTCTCCGCCAGTTCTTCTCCCCCGCACAGTTGCTATCCATATACAGGGGCCTTGTCCGCCCTTGTATGGAGCATGCATCTCATGTGTGGGGGGGCTCCACTCACACAGCTCTTCTGGACAGAGTGGAGTCTAAGGCGCTTTGTCTCATCAGCTCTCCTCCTCCTATTGATAGTCTTCTACCTCTTAAATTCCGTCGCGATGTTGCCTCTCTTTCTATCTTCTATCTTCTTCCACGCTGACTGCTCTTCTGAACTTGCTAACTGCATGCCTTCCCCCCTCCCGCAGCCCCGCTGCACACGACTTTCTACTCATGCTCATCCCTATACTGTCCAAACCCCTTATGCAAGAGTTAACCAGCATCTTCATTCTTTCATCTCTCACGCTGGTAAACTCTGGAACAATCTTCCTTCATATGTATTTCCTCCTGCCTACGACTTAAACTCTTTCAAGAGAAGGGTATCAGGACACCTCTCCTCCCGAAATTGACCTCTCTTTCGGCCACCTCTTTTGATTCTTTTTTAGGAGCAGCGAGCAGCGGGCTTTTTTTTTTTATTATTGTTTCCTTTTTTGTGTGCCCTTGAGCTGTCTCCTTTGTTGTAAAAAAAAAAAAAAAAAAAAAAAAAAAAAAACATGATAAAAAATTACGCCACACGGCAGCGAGGCCCCCTAGGGACCCCCAGGCTGATGCTGCAGTGGAAAGAGAAACTTATTAAACTTTTGGTGCGTGAAAGGGTTAAGAATTGACCACTTCCCCAAATTTCAAGATCAAACCATACTCATGTATGCTTTCAGTAATATTAAATTAATTATACCAGTCAGCATTATTTACTACTTTAATTTTCTTGCAAATCATAACCGCATCATCAAGGTAGCAACCATTAGTGATTGTGCTACTTCTTTCAATTTGAAACTGAAAACTAAAAATTTACTAACTTCAAAACTCTATGCATCAAATTTTCCCTAAAGCTAGGCGAATGTTCACCTGTTACACATTTTTTATGCTTTTCTATCACCTTAACAGCTGATGTATTTAATGCATTCCAACAACATCTACTGTTCTTTCCAATTGTTCCATTTCCACAATTCAGAATCAGTTGGCATGTGTATATAATTAATATATAGCTATTAGCATGTATGTATACTTCATACATCAGCTAGCTAATGCACTTCACAGTAAAATTCACCAGTGTAATTATTTTTAGCACACTGATTCTTTAATATTTGTTTTTAGTCACACACACACACACACACACACACACACACACACACACACACACACACACACACACACACACACACACACACACACACACACACACACACACACACACACACACACACACACAGACACACACACACACACACACACACACACACACACACACTGCCTCACAACCAGAAGGACCAGGGTTCGATTCCCCGGCCGAGTGAAGATAAGTTGGGTTTATCTTCTTTCACGTGTAGCCCCTGTTCACCTAGCAGTGAGTAGGTACGCGACGTAAGGCAAGGAGTTGTGACCTTGTTGTCGCAATGTGTTGTGTGTGAGTGGTCTCAGTCCTACCCAAAGATCGGTACTATGAGCTCTGTGCTCTTCCGTAGGGGAAATGCTGGCCGTCTCGAGAGACCCACAGCAGACCAAGAGGTGAATTACACACACACACACACACACCCCTCTCCTGTGGCGCATCTGGTAGAGCACTGAGCTGCCAGGCTTCATGGTCTGACAGGGCGGCGGTTCGAGCCCGCTCAGGCCGGATTCTTTCCATTGACTAGGAGTGGTTACTGTCCCCCCTTGAGCAAGGGGGATGGGGTGTGTGGTGTGTGAGGTCCTGGCAGTACCCATAGATCGACGATAAAGAGCACTTGCTCATGTCTTGAGGGTACCTGCTGGCGATTACGAGTCCAACACGTGATCAGGCTGTGGTGAATTACACACACACACACACACACACACACACACGTGGTACCCAGAGATCAACTATAGTGAGCTTGCTCCTGTTGGGAGGGTACTTGCTGGTGACTGAGTCCGACTCGCGATCAGGCCGTGGTGAACTACACACACACACACACACACACACACTAATTTTGCTTTTTCTTCATGAAAGTTTACTACATATAGTTTATTAGTTCAAGAAT
Source organism: Eriocheir sinensis (assembly GCF_024679095.1). NCBI lineage: Eukaryota > Metazoa > Arthropoda > Malacostraca > Decapoda > Varunidae > Eriocheir > Eriocheir sinensis. The sequence continues at coordinate 4,847,409 of NC_066535.1, forward strand.
TTTTTTATTAAAAGTCTAGGTTATAACAAGGAATCTTAGGCAGGTATGTGCAAGACAGGAGAGGGTACTTTGGTAGCTGTGAGAAGAGCTATTCATTTTATCTTCTTGGGTGAGTTACAGGTGGGGCTTTCCAAGTACTTTCATAGTTTATGGCTCCAACATCAGTATCAATACCTTTAGATCTCATCATACTGTTTGTATAGGCAAAATGTAGTTTCAAACATAAGATAGATAGGTATATATAAAAGATCTGCAGTATAGGACTGATGTGCAATTCCCAAAAGTTGACTGCTATCATTATGTAGATGTGAATTACCGGTACTAGGTAAATTTTCAAAACCAATGTAATACCTGGACATTATATGATATTGCTTGTAAATTGTTTTCCTGTGTTAGATGACCAACATTTTAGGACTGCAATATCAGTTCATGAAAGGATAACACAAAAAATTGAGGTCTGATACAAGTATATAGTGTTTCAAAAAGGATTAATGAATTTTCATGTTTTTTAGGCTGACTGGTCTTTATTTATTGTATAACCTTTTTATTAAATGTGGCATAAGGCTAGCAGAATATATCTTTTCTCATAAGTTAAGTATCTTCAACAGGTTTGATCCACACACTGATCTTACAGCAACTGTTATCAACACATGTCAAGTATGTTGGCTGTCATGGTATGGATAATGTTAGTTTGAAGATTTCAGAAACCTGACCACATTCTCATTCTTTGGCTTCTATTCCATGCCGTGTTTAATCTATAAATGCCTTTCCAGATCAGGTACTACACGCCATTTACGTAGTCTTTCGAGTGAATTAGAGACTCGCCCATGATTATATTTTCTTCTTTAACACGGCACATCCTAAAGCAAAGCTTAACTATCATCTTCCACTTCTAAGATATTTTCAGCACTTAAAAAAAATAAAGTATACAATATTAATACTATTACTAAATAGATTATAGATGGCAGAGCCCTACATTTACCTGTCCATTGCCAAATACAATACATGTAATATAAAAGACAAAAGTGCACACACACACACACACACACACACGCACACACACAAGGAGGTGGAATGGGAGGATTGGCAGACGCAGGGAGCAGACGAGTCGTGGGGAGAAAGACTCCTACAACTGGCAATGGAACATGTGCTGACTCAGTGGATCAACGAACATACCAGATTTGGGAACGAAGGCGAAGCATCAAGACTAGACCTGATATTTAGTAAGGAACCGGAAATAATATAAAATCTTAAAGTAGATTGTCAAATAGCAAAGAGTGACCATGCGGTTGTGGAATTTGAAGTATCAGAAAAGAGAACGATTGACCGAAAGGAGGATCACAAAATTGGGAGAAGCAACTACTGTAAGGCAGACTTTGTTAGCATGAGAACTTTTTTTGAAAATGCAAACTGGAGTGGGCTGTACAAGGCCAAGAGTACACAGGATAAGTGGGAGGAGTTTTTAAAGCTATACAAGGAAGCCAAAAATAGATATGTCCCCAAGGTAACCAGAGCGGATGTTTTTAAAAAGGAGTGGTTTAACAAGAGATGCGAGACAGCTAGAAAGAGAAAAGAGGAAACTTGGAAGGGATGGAGGAGACGAAGAAGAATCAACTCGTGGAACAATTTCAAACTGGCAAGGAATGCATATACAAAGGTTAGAAGAGAAGAAAAAAGGAAGTATGAAAAAGATATAATCGACAAGAGCAAAAGCAAAAACCAACCCAAACTATTCTATAGACATGTGAACGGCAGATTGAAGAATAGAGAAAAAATCGATAAACTGAAAATGGATGGAACCACATACGAGGACCCAGCAGAGATGGCAGAGCTTCCACAAAGTTTTCACAAGAGAAGAAGAATTTGTACAACCCCCAGGCCAGGAAAGAGGAAGGGTTATGCAAGAGATACAGTTAACGGTGCAGGAGGTCAAGGAAAGTTTGAACAAGCTGGATGTGAGAAAGGCGACGGAGCCCAATGAAGTATCGGGCTGGATTTTGAAAGAATGTAGTGAACAACTTGCAAAGAAACTGCACTCCATAATGAGTGCCTCCCTGAGGGAAGGAAAGGTACCACAAGATTGGAAGAGAGCAAACAAAGTACCGATTTTTAAGGGAGGCAAGAGAGAGGACCCATTGAATTACAGACCGGTATCATTCACTATAGTCGATTCACCCGAGTCTGAAGTGTGCATTATCGCGCAACGGCAACCTGCAGCCACACGGCATGTCCGATTTTGTGGATACTGTATGCTAGCCTACACATAATAAACAGTCGTCAGTGTCAATAATATGCAGGCAGCAATTACATATTCCTTCGGTTATAGTCAATTATGAGTAAAAATATTAGTATTGTCACAAATAGCTGTTTTTTTAATTTACTAGATTGCTGATTATGATTATTAAACAGCCTTGAAGCTGTCCACCACCGAGTAAATTAGCAGGCTTTATATCAATGAAACAGCTATTTGTGACATTACCAATATTTTTCTAACTCAAAATCGACTATAATTTACGGTATTTGTTATTGCTGCCTGCATATTATTGACACTGACGACTGTTTACTATGCTTAGGCTAGCATACAGGGTCCACGAAATCGGACACGCCGTGTGGCTGCACTAGGGCAATAGTGCTCACTTCAGACTCCCGTGAACAGACTATAGTGTGGTTGCGAAAATATGTGAGAGACGTTAAAAACAGGTGGTTGGATTTCTTAGACTTAGAAAGTGAGAAAATTATCTTGGATTGCCAGTTTGGATTCAGGAGAGGGAGATCTTGCATCACCATCTTGTGTTACTACTTAAGGGTGATAGACTTAATACAGGAGAGAGAAGGCTGGGCGGATGGAGTGTACTTGGATTTGAAAAAGGCATTTGACAAAATACCGCACAGAAGACTAATTTGGAAAATTAAAAATATGGGGGGAGTGGGTGATGGACTCACTAAGTGGCTAGAGGACTTCCTGACTAACAGGGAAATGAGGACGATAATCAGGGACAGGGTTTCCAACTGGTGCCCTGTGATGAGTGGAGTCCCGCAAGGTTCGGTGCTGGCACCAATAATGTTTGCTGTTTACATAAATGATAAGGTGGATGGAGTGTCCAGCTATGTGAGTTTGTTTGCAGATGATGCAAAACTATTGAGACGTGTGAATAATGTGAAGGACTGTGAGGCATTGCAAGGGGACCTGGATAGAATATGGGAGTGGAGTGGTACATGGCAGATGGAGTTCAACCTTGGGAAATGTAAAAAAATGGAGTTTGGCAGGAGTGGTAGATGTGAATATGATTATAAAATGGGAAGTGAGATAATATGCAGAGGAGTGGAGGAAAAAGATTTGGGAGTGACTGTCTCAGAGAACATGTCACCGGACAAACACATCAATAGGATAACGGGACAAACTCTGAATTTGCTGAGGAACATGAGGATGGCATTTGTGTACTTAGATGAGGAGATGATGAAGAAAATGATTAGGCCAAGGTTGGAGTATGCAGCATTGATCTGATCTGATCTCATGAAACGAAGAACATCAAGAAGCTGGAAAGAGTGCAGAGAGTGGCAACTAGATCAGACTTATGAGGAGAGACTCAATAGCATGGGGCTCACAACCCTGGAGAGAAGAAGAGAAAGAGGAGATCTGATAGCGATGTACAGGGTGGCGAACGGAGTGAAGCATTTGGACAGAGACGATCTGTGTGTGTGGAACGAGAGAGAAACAAGAGGACATGGAAAGAAGTTGAGGGTGACCACGTATAGGAGAGATGTGAAAAAGTTTAGCTTCCCAAATAGAAGCATTGAGCTATGGAATAGACTGGAGGAGGTGGTCTGTGCAAGAAACATTCATGAATTAAGGGAAAAGTTGGATGAGAGTGGATATGGAGATGGGACAGTGCGAGCATAGCTCTTTTCCCGTACGTCACAACCGGGTAAATACAACTAGGTAAATACACACACACATACATACATACACACACCTCTCCTGTGGCATAACTGGTACAGCACTGCACTGCCAGGCTTCACGGTCTGACAGGGCGGTGGTTCGAGCCTGCAAAGGCCGGATTCTTTCCATTGACTAGGAGTGATTACTGTCCCCCCTTGAGCAAGGGGGATGGGGTGTGTGGTGTGAGGTCCTGGCAGTAACCACAGATCGACGATAAAGAGCACCTGCTCATGTCGGGAGGGTACCCGCTGGCGATTACGAGTCCAACACGTGATCAGGCCGTGGTGAATAACACACACACACACACACACACAGTGTGTGGTGTGTGAAGGTTCCAGCAGTACCCAGAGATCAACTATAATGAGCCTTGCTTGAGTCATTAGGGTACTTGTTGGTGATGATGAGCCCAGCTCATGATCAGGCCATGGGTAAATTGAACACACACACACACACACACACACACACACACACACACATACACACACACTAATGGGTAGTAAATACATGTAAAGTACATCCAGTGGTAGCAGTAGTGTATTCAGCAGCAGTAATTATCTAATATTAGCAGGAGTAACAGCAGTAGCAGTGGCAGTGTCATTTTTTCCTACCAATAGTGACAAATTTATTTTCTAAAACCAAATTTTCCTTTGCCAGCTTGAAAGAGATGACCGTTCAACTGAGGTGGAAATTTTGAAGGACAAGTTAGAAAAGGCTCAAGCTCAGGCCACACGAGCACAGGATGAAAAGGAAGTGGCCAACAGAGAATTTGAGAGAGCACTTGAAAAGTTTGACAAGTGAGTAATAGCATAGTACATACAAGTGGTTTTCCTACTTTGCGAGAATATGGTCGACAAATCTCATCACATAGTGCAAATTTGCAAAGTAAAAAATATTGAAAACCATGTATTAAAGGGTATATGCTCAACACCTCTCACAGTATTCACCTTTTCTCAGCCTTTCCCTTCCTCCCTCCCTTCTGTACCTGACACTACCTTTTCCTCTTCTCACCCATGCATTAAATATCAGGCAAGTCATTATCTGCAAAGGTCTTCAGTTTGGGGTTGACTTTTTGCTAACACCAACACCTTGTCCACCACTTTCTAACATTATTTTTGAAAAAAATAAAAAATAATATCTGTAAAAAAATATTAAAGAATTCTAGTGGACCTCACAAACTAGAAGATTTGCAAAGTAAAACCCCACAAAGTAGGAGAACTACCTGTACCTCTATAGAACACTGAACATCACTGACACTACATGCATTACTCAAAATGATGTTACTAAGCACTCATACATCCATACATGATGCCTTTCTATGTAATTTCTCTCTTGCTTTGCAGGAAATAAGGTCACAAATGATGATGATGATATACTTAATACTATGTACACTATATGAGATCAAGCTGGCATTAGTAAATAAGACATCTGATATTTCAGTTTAACTTTTATAACAATCCCATTATTTCAGGTCTCAAAGTGAAAACTTCCGCCTACAGACAAGATTAGAGTCTGCTCAAGCTGAACAGGAACGTCTTCAGGTTGAAATAGAAAAAACTCAGGTTCTTTTCAATAAGATAAAAGATGAAAAAGTCAAACTCCAAGAAGACTATGATCGTATACAAGAGTCATATGATCGCTCAAGTCTGCAATGTGTTCGAGCTAAAGAGGCTGAGGAGAAGCTAAAAGAAGAAATTGAAAGACTCAATGTAGACATCACAATCCTCAGGGAACGTTATGACAAGACAACAGTTGACCTAAGGAGAGTTGGTAGTGAGAAAGAAAAACTACAGAATGATGTTGATCAGTTAACATTTGAATTGGAAAGAGCACAGGCACAGTATGGTAAAGCACAGCATAATCAAGAGAAGAGCCAGGAAGAAATAGCAAGGTTACAGATTGAAGTAGAAAAATACAAAGATAAGTATGAGAGGAATGCAATCGAACTAGGTAAAGTACGTAATGAAAAAGAGAAGTTACAACAGGAATGTGAAAATATACAAGGTGAAATGGATAGAGTTCTAGTAAGAATGGGAAAATATCAAGAAAATACAGAGAGAACAAAAGAGGATTATGAAATGTTGAAAATTGAGATTGAGAGGGTAAAGGATAAACTAGAAAAGACACAAATGGACTATGAAAGGGAATCAATATTAAGGGAGAAATATGAGACAGAAGTGACCAAGATGAAGAGCGAAATAGACCGAGCAGATCAGTACAGAGGTAAATACCAACTTGACTATGAGAAAAATAAACAGGATGCTGAGAAAATTGCAGCTGAAAATGATAGGTTACGAGAAAGGTATGACACAAGTCAAATAGAACTACAGAAGGAAAAGCTATTGAATGAAAAGTTGACTGAGGAAATTGCAGCCATGAAGACAGACCTAGATAAGGTGCAACCCAGAGCAGGAAAATTCCCAGCAGCTCAAGACAAATACGAAGGGGAATTGGAAAGAGCTAATATTGAAGTTGAAAAGCTAAAGGATAAGTATGAAAGGTCACAAATTGAATGCACAAAGTCACAACAAAAAATTGAAAAATTGGAAAGTGAAAATGACAGACTTAAGAGTGACTTACAAATGAGTCAAGAACAACTCGAACGCTTCCTTACTGCTCAGGACCGTAATAAGACTGAAGTAGAAAAAACTTCCATTGAAGTGAACAAATTAAGGGATAGACTGGAACGAACTCAGACTGAACTGACACGTGCTCAAGCAGCTAAAGAAAAGGCAGAGTTAGAGGTTCAGCGACTGATACACGAGATGGAACGATCCCAACAGCACATGTCCAAATACCAAGAAAGTAATGAATCTGCCAAAATTGAATTTGAGAGAATGTCAGTTGAACTTGAAAAACTTCATGAACGTTTGGAGAAATCACAAACTGAACTTAGAAGAGCAAATGACTCTAAAGAAAGGCTTGAAGCAGAAAATAGAAAAATCAAGCGAGATCTTGATGAGAGCAAAAATATGATTGGGAAAGCATCTGACTACCAACAGAGGTATAACCAAGACCTTGAGAAATGCAAAGAAGAAATAATAAGACTCAACAAAGAGCTTGAAAGAGCCAAAGATGAACTGAGCAAGGTTGCTACTGAAAAAGAGAAACTTAACACTACTCAGGAAAAACGTGAAAAGATGATTTCCAAGCTAGAAACAGACCTAAAGCAGCTGCAATCAGAGAGAGACCAACTAGTAAAGCAGTTAGAGAAATCACAGGATATGCTTCTCAACTTCCAGCAAGAATTAAAGCAATCTGAGTCTGAACTTTTGAAAACTAAGGATGAGAATAAGCGGATAAAAACGGAACTCTCCAGTACAACAAAGGAAATGGAGCAAGGTGCCAAGGATATGCTGGAGAGCAGGGATAAGGAAATTCAGAAGTTAAGTGGGCAACTCACTGCTAAAGAAAAGGAGTTCAATGCTCTTCGAACAGAAGCAGAAAAAGAAGTTCAGAGACTGCAACAAGAAGTACAGAAGGCACAGCAAAATGCTCAGGCTGCACAGAAAGAGGCTGGTCTAATACAGAGAGAAGCAGAGAAGGAGCTAAAGAATTTGATTGTTCAGCTACAAGGGAAAGAAAAGGAACTTGCAACATTGCGAGGTGAAGGAGAAAAATGCAGATTAAGAGCAGAAAAGGCGGAACGTGATGCAGCAGAGATGTCTAAACAGGTAAAAGACACTGCTCTGAAGGGTGAAGGAGAAACGACAAAGCTTCAGCAAGCCATAACCTCGGAAAAACAAAGAGCAGATCAGGCCGAATTAGCAGTGCAGGAAATGCAGAAACAATTGCAAAACATGGCACAAGATGGCCAAAAAACAAACCAGCAAATAACACAATTAAATCAGGAAAACCAGGAGTTAAACAAACAGATACAGCAGCTGAATCAACAAAATCAACATACACAACAAGAAAATGCATCTTTACAAAAACAGATACAACATGCTCAACAGCAGATACAACAGCAGACACAACAATTACATAACTTACAGCAGCAGGTGCAGCATCAGCAACAACAGTTACAGAAACAGAGCAATAATCCACGGGACAGCCCAGACACACAGAGATTAAAAGCAGATCTAGACAAAGCCAATAATGAGTTGAAGAATTCTGCAGTAGAGAAACAGAGACTGCAGAATCAGCTGGAGTTACTGGTCACTGAACTTGAAAAGAAGCAGGTCAGTTGGGGGAAAAAGGGACCAGAGAATTTGTTTACTTAATGATGAAAATAAAGGATTATATTGTTACCATACAAATATATGCAACATCAAATTTAAAGATCTACTGATGCTTTTGACTTTTGAGGAAGTAATGTGTTTCTTATACAGAAGTCTTTCCCTCTGGTACTATCCTTTACTATCAGTATGTATAAAGAACTTGATAGAAATATAAATACCTGATGTACTTTGGGATTGGTATATATGTGCTTGCTTTTATATAAAGAGCTAGCTATCTCATCTTCTAGATTGGTTGCATCACGTGCCACTCAAACACCTTCCACCATCTCATTTCAGTTTACCATCATCACCCACTTCTTCGCCACTATTTGTGTAAAGAAAACAAAGTATAAGTGTGCTTACTATAAGTTAGAACAGTGGTAGTTTGGATCAAAACTCTCATGTCTTTTTCTTTTTGCTATCATTCACACTGGAATTTGGAGCCTTTTAATGTAGCTTTATGAATAACAATGACAACATAGTGAAAGCTTCATAAGCCAGTGCTCTTCACAATTTTCTTTTATTTCCACATTTTATGGATTTAATTATTTCTCTGGTTTCCATACATAATACCCCAATTGACTTTATTTCTTAAAGGTTCAGATACCACTATAGGGAACAACATATGACATGATTATGCACATTATTTACTCACTTGTTTTATGTATACAGAGATCATTCTACGGCAGACTGAAGGCAGTTGTATGTAAGTTGCAGGCATGCATGCCCTGGGCATGGAACTGATAAGATACTAAACTGAAACTTTCAAGTACTAACATCTTCAAAGGTTTCTCAAAAATTGAAAATAACACACCCTAACAATCAATCATTACATTATCACCATCATTATCACAATCATTATTTTCATTATTATCATTTATAATTATTGTTGTTTTCAGAAATTCAAATCTGGTGTGATTTTTTTATTCAAATGAAGGGAACTACATGAAAATCATAATGAATTTTGCACTTTTTTAGATATGCACTTAAATATTAATTTGATAACTATAGGCTAACAATTTATTGCTGTACTTATAACTACAATGTTCATAATGAATCCAACAGCTTGATTTACATGAGGCAAACCAGAAGCTTCAGAATGGAACAAGACAAGGAAATGAATCACAGGCAATCAAGAGGCAACTGGAGGAGCAAATGAAGGTAGGGAATAACACACTGCATCAGTAATGGAGCCAGCAAACTTGTTAACCTTGACTCGTGAATATATTCATATCACTGCCTGTATTTTAAAGAATTCATGAGACTAAATAGACCTGTCATGCTTTTTTCTGATAATCTAAATGTATTTAAGTATACATACCTCTTGAAGTTACTTTACAAATTTGTTTGTATTTTACCAGATGGTGGAGCAAAAAGTTCACACGTTAGAGCAAAGGAACAGGCAACTTGACGAGAAGGAGAAGACTCTAGTTGACTTGGACGCTAGACTCAATAAGAAGAGGGAACAATTGAACCACATGGAACAACAGCTTGCAAAAGTAAGCTCATCAGATCAAATGTTTGAGGTTTAAAATATTTATGTGTTTAGTCTGGTGATGAAGCCTTAGGGCATCCAAGACATGAGTTATGAAATCATCACTGATACGTTCTTTACAGATTAATGTAATAGTTTATTTGAGAGAGAGAGAGAGAGAGAGAGAGAGAGAGAGAGAGAGAGAGAGAGAGAGAGAGAGAGAGAGAGAGAGAGAGAGAGAGAGAGAGAGAGAGAGAGTGTTCATACATTAGTACTGTAAACTTTAATTTTCCTCAGGCACAAACAGCAGATGGTGCGACTCCATCAGAGGCTACCCAACAGCTTTCTGAGATGAGGAGGGCACTAGGTGATAAGGAAAAGGAAATTGAAGCTTTACAAAAAGCTCGAGAACATGCAGAAAGTGAGGTTAAGAATGCACAGTCAGAAACAGAGAGACTCCTGCAGTTGATGCAAATGGCACAGGAGGAGCAGTTCACCAAAGACAAGACTATTAAGGAGCTGCAGGAGTAAGTTCTGTTAAAGTTATGCACATATATGTGGAGTCTAGGAACTGAGCAGTATCAGCATCAGGTGGCTATGGACCATCAGGCAGATCAAAGAAGACCTAGAGGAAATGTGTGCAGAGGACCTACCCACTCTTGTGTGTTAATTAACCCCTTCATTACTGACTCCGTGATCCCCAAGCTTCCCACCCCTCCTCTCCTGCACCGAGTTTTTCGTGCTCCTCCTAATTTCGTGGGGGTAGTTTATATTTATCCTTACACCCATGTTTAGTCATTTATGTATTTTTTGCATGTGTTCTGATTGATTTTGTTCACGAGATGTATATTACTATTTAAATCAAAAGGTCAAAGCACTCACGTCAATCCTTGGTACATCAGGATGAACACTAGAAAAATCCTCAATTAGGGCAGGAACAGTGCCAGGATGATCAACAAAGGGATCAGCCATGAGTGTAAAGGAGTGTAGGGGTGTAAGGAGTGTGGGGCTGTGTGGTGTTTCTTCATCGTCATCATTCACATCACTCATTTTCCTCGTCACTACTTACCTCACTGTCATTCCCTGGCAAATAGTCTTCATCCGAGTCACTTAAGAAGCCTTCTGATTGAGTTTCATTATCATCTGACCCTTGTAAGTCACCCTCAAGTCATATCACACTCAGAATCACTATCGGACGGAGAAAAAAACGCCATGATGTGACACGTGTCAATCACACACTGCTCCGCCACCACCCCCAGGCTTCACATCGTACCCCCCAAGGCCAACGTCCTTGAAACATGAGGTGCCAACTTGTCAGTTGTCACTACGTTGTAAAAAACATACAAACCGAAAAAAAATTAAGTCCTGTGTGTCAACAATGAGTGATGACATATACATGTACTTCATCGGTTCCTTAGTCAAAATTTTATACGAAGTACTATGGTACGCCATCGGTAATGAAGGGGTTAATGAGAAGGGAACACTTTATGCAGTTGGAGGAAAGTCATAGAACACCTAACCTCATAGTAAAAACTAAAAAATTGCAAACAATGGGTGATTATTATTATTATTATTATTATTATTATTATTATTATTATTATTATTATTATTATTATTATTATTATTATTATTATTTTAACCTGGTAGCTGTGGGGATCATGTTTCTTAAAGGCCCCTTTAAGCACATTAATGAGAAAAAAATCATCACTCACGCTAACCATTATATTATATGTATCAACGCATTTGTGATCCGTTTATGTATCCTCTATTTTGGGGGGGTTCATGTCAAGGCAAGAATTTGGCCCGTCGCTGGTATGCGGTAAAGCCACAAATGTATGCGGTAAAGCCACAAATTTGGCCCGTCACTGCTACCGGGTTAATAGTTGCTTTAGAAATAATTTACAACGTTAGGAGAATACTATGAAATTTAGTACCAAAATAATTGCAAACATGATGACAAGTACGTAGATGACTTGACCTCTTAAGTACCTTAACACTTGATCTGGAATGTTATAAATGCTTTATAAGTGTTGTATTACCCTGAAATCATTAACATACAGTAATTTTTTTTACTCTGGTGCAAGTAAAAGTAATACTTACAGAGCCCTTAGAGGTGGAGGTGGAGGTGGAGGAGGAATGAAAAAGCCAGGTATGGCATCCACCCCAAGCACTCCAGCCAAGATGGATGGCATCCCTGCAGGACTCAGCACGGCCTCAGCAGGACACATGGCAGCACAAGCAGCAGAAAAAGCCACAGCAGCATCTGAAGCTGCAAAAGCCACATTGGAGCAGGCAAAGAATGTTGCACAGGTAAGCTCATTCCACACATTCCTGCTGCAGCGGATGGTTTTTCATTATTTTTAGTTTACAATTTAATACACTTAATAAAATGTGATGAAGAAATAGCCTCATTAAACCTTTTTATCATACAGAATTCATTCAGTGAATAATTCAGCCTAATCAATGGCAGATGCCTGCGCAGATTTGTAGTAAAATCAATAAATTGTGCAGCACTAACTGTGAAGGAATTTCTTAATGTTCACTACTGGAATTCTTATTTACAAAAGAAAAGGTATTACCATTGAAATGCTCTTCCATTATATAATATCTTCCTTGATAATAATTTGTCTAGGAAAAAATGAAGTCCATAATATAATAGATCCAGAAAATTGTTGTCTTAGATACAGAATTTATTACTTTGGTTGTATATTCTTCCTTTATCACCCTACAGAATCATACACATTTAAAGAGCATTAACTTACACTGGAGTGATGATATCAAAATATTATCAAAATTTAAGTCCATGTTCATATACCTTGTTAACAATTTAGCAGCAATTTGAAAGCTGCGCAGCTGTATATTTTGCACTCAGTATTAACGCTTGAGCTCAGCAAGATGTCATCCTAATGTCAAAATTAATGCAAACATTCTAACACTATGCAGAGCTTAACTTTTTCTCCTTTGTGTTAGGAAGAAAAAGAATCTATGAAGGATTTCACAGTAGCACACTTGTTTCCCTTGTAAAATAAGTGTTATGTTCAGGTTATGAGAATTAGATGTTTTGCTATAGTTCTTCACCCCTTCCATAACTATGTGAAATAGTGAAGTTTCCATCCTGCATATAGAGTGCCATGACATACTAACTGTCAGTATGCTGTGCAAGCTTTAGGTCATATGATGTAATAATGAATGACAATTGGAGGACTAGATGTAGCGTAGATGAGCTGGTGTTGTCAATAACAGCATGATTAATGTTGTCTCAATTGCAGCTCCATCCTAACATGTGCAGCATGAGATTGGCTCCTTGCTCCTTATGAGTGAATTTATTATCTACTAGCATAGGTATCATTATTCATTTCACATTAGTGCATTTCTTGAAGGCAAGTTTTCAAGGCTTAAAGAGATGGTATCAAGACTAGGTTTACACGGGGTGTGCAAGACCAACATCACTTCCACATCAGGATGTAGTGATTCCCTGCCCTAGTAAACCATGAAGCTATTTTAGAGTATTATAGTCAGTCAGTGAAGACATAATATAGGAGACTCAATGTACTGTAATTCAATGTAAAGCAATTAATTGTCATTAAAGTCTTTCCTGAAGTATCAATTCATCAGTGACAGGCTATGAGTCTGAGCTGCTTTAGTACTTAAATTGCCAAGCAAAAGTATTCAGAATTTAAATGTGTTCAGATGAAAAGAAAAGGGCATAGTTTTTAAAATAATTAAACATTAATTGCAAACTGTCATCTATCAGTCAAATAACCTTCAGTTAATTATGACCCACTGTCACAATGTCATGTAAAAGACCATCCTGCAGTCTACAGAAGCAATGTGGCAAAAAAGAAAATGTTACTTTAATTTTAGTATAGTACTTCCATTTGAAACTGGCCGGTGGGGTGTTGGCTGCTGCGGGGTCAGCCCCACCCCGCACCCTGCCACACACCCTCAACACCTCTTGCTTCCTCTATTATGTCTGATATTTATTACCTTTAAATTAATTTAATTATAATTGGATAATCCAATAAGGTCATATAGTGTTGACAAGTGTCCTGGTGTTTATACAAAATCTTTGTTATTATCCTAAAAACAAAACAATCTCAACACTATATGACCTTACTGGATTATCCAATTATTTAATTAAATTCATTTAAAGGTAGTAAATAGCTGACATAATAGAGGAAGCGAGAGGTGTTGAGGGTGTGTGGCAAGGTGTGGGGTGGGGCTAACCCCTCAGCGGCCAACATCCCACCTGTCAGTTTCAAATGGAAACACTATAGTAACTTGGCAGATGTGTTTATAGTAAAAGGTTAAGAGAAAACATTAATACATCTGAATACTTTAAAAAAAAAATGCATGCTAATATAAACTTAGTTTTTAGTGAAACATGTTTCTTTGAGAGCACAAATATTTGTCTATTGATGATTCTCCATGATGAATAAAATTAACTAAGGAAAAAAAATATAGTCATATGAGAAAGCTAGTGGAGGAAAAGTTTCATAATTTTAATGAATGAAAAGATAGTAACAGTTTCGACTCATAAAATCTGTCCATAGTGAAATTTTAGGCAATGCACATAACTTACAGAAACACCTGGACTATGACATTATTAGAGTACACATACACCTCAATACACTCATTTCATTTGTAATTCATCTTTTATCTTCAAGAAATGTCATGAGACCATCAAAACTTAGTTACTGGAATAGCCAGTAATCTACATAGGAGCATGGGCATCTGGAACTCCTGGGAGGCAAGGGGGGACAGTTACTCCCCCTTGGAAATCTGTTTTATTCACATTCACACTCTTTGTTTGCAAGTTTCAATAGAATTAATATTTTCAAAACCTCAGGAGGACACTTGGTGTTGCAGTTATGCCATTGCCTTGTGGATAACTGATGAAAATATGAAATTTGATGTATATGTATAGGACCTAAAGCATATTTGTTTTAACACCCCTTGAAAAAATTCCTGCAGTCACCTCTTTTAATAGTAGTAGTATTCATGGAACCCCATCAACATAAACGATATTCTTGTACCTTTCGAGTCAGGATGTGGAAAGTCTATGCATTATAGTGCATCTGCTTCATTTCACTGTGTGGCTGACATCATCAGAATAACTACAGTGATTGAGTGACTGATATAGGTGGAAAATCTTTAGGCAGAGGGATGTGAGGGGCCAGTTGCACCCAAGATTGCCGCATGTTGCTGTGTTTACTAACTGGCCATCTTTCTCTCTCTCTCTCCCCCTGCCTGGCCGGATGCTGTCTCCAAACTGCGTCGACTGTTCTGCTTCTTCCCCCATCCATCGCTCTCCCCCCCCCCAACCTCTTTATGTTTTGCTTAATTTACCTGTCTCAATGTGGGGTACATTCTTATGTTTCCTACTCACTGACACATCAAATGAAAACTATTCTGTAAATGTGTTGTCATCTATCAATTTGCATTTGGCTTTACTTTGAAAACTCGTGTTTTCACGTATGAATCATTTACCATCTTTGCCCCGGTTTACTCAAAATATTTCTTCCTATTTGTTCTAAATCTTTTTCTATTTTTTTTTATGAAAAAATACTAATACAGCCTCTTCAAAATGCGGCCTCAGGGTTTAGTGGGCTCATGAAAAGCTTTTTCTAAATGAATATTGAGGTTTTATCATGACCCTGAAGATGCTTGAAATATTAGAGTTAGATGAACGTTTGTCACAGGCAATAAGTAAATACCTGTGTTGTTGAGTTGTTATTGTTGTTGTTGTAGTTGCAGAGGATAAGTGAATGGGATTTTATTTGAAGCAATCAAGATGAATGCCCCCATCTCAGATTTTGTGCAAATGAAGAGTAAAATATTTCCTGTTCAATTAATCTCTCAATGTGCCTGTGAGATGGATAAAAACTAAAAGCAGAATCTTGTTATTTTCTTGTTGGACCTGAGATATAATGTGAAGGGATATGTGGAAGTTCAAAGTAATTTAGTTATGAATTAATATATTTTTTCTATTTTTAGTAGATTTATTTGATATTTGTTTATACATTGCATTTTACCTTCCCTTGCCCACCTTCTGAACACTCAACACTGACCCCAATGCTATTCTAAAAAAAAAAAAAAAAAAAAAAATGCCTGACTGGCCAACATTCTTGATTGGCAAACTTTATCTCTCCAATCACCTGATTGCCTCATCTGCCGTACTGTTCCTGCCTTGATGGGAATGACCTCCATTGGCCTAAACCCATGGCTGCTTCGGATATAACACACATGTGCTTGACTGAATCTTCTACCTGGGACTACGACTACCTGCCAAAATCTGAATGGCACATTACGTCAAATTACAAAATACAAATACTGAATATATACATAATAAAAGCCATATGAGGGGCATTCATGCATGGATCATCATGAGATTGATATCCTGGAGATGGAGGGACGTCAGCGAGAATACAGACTACACGTCGAGCAGATTGAAGTTGACATCAAGCTAAAAGACTCGCTGATAAACAACCTCAGTGATGAAAACAAGAGACAGAGGGAACACATTGAAGAACTAGAGGATGAGATTCATGCACTTGAGGAAGAGATGAAGAAAAATGAGAAGATTGAAGAACTGGAGCAGCTTGTGGTAGTGGTGAAACAGAAGAATGAGAGAATTGAGGAGCTGGAAGAAGCCCTTAGACAGAGTGTTCGAATTGCCACAGACATGGAGATGGATAAGCGTGAGGATGAAGAAAGAAGGAAGGAAATCAATGAAAAGGTAAGTTATAAATTTCCATTTCTTGAATTCCCATGAACTTAATTGTGAATCACATCGATGCTTGGTAAATTTTGCATTGTTCCCAGTTTACTGATTTAATTTGATGTGTAGTGCCTGACAAAAGACTATATGACTGGAGCAACTAAAAAAATTGTAGAGTCAAGACAGTCAAAGGACATTTGCCAAAGAAGGATTCAGTAAACTTACATCAGGCAGAAAGGTGGAAAACATTGGGAGAAGCCTTTGTCTTGCAGTGGACTAGTGATGGCTGAAAATAAGGATGAGGATGGACCAAAGAAAGTGTAGATAAGTAGGGTTATTGTGACTAAGTCAACATATTGCCAACAACTGGTGCTTGCTACTTAATTATATAACATCAATTTATCACCAAGTTGATACAATGGCGCCAGAAATGACTCTAAACTCTGATTGCCTAGATCCAAAGTATTCAGTGTAAAGTGCAAATGGACTAATCTTTTACAAAATATATAGGTATAAGTATGCTAACCAGGTTTTAGATGCATTTGAAAGTATGTTTTCCAGGTGTGTAGTTTATGCCTTTCAGAGTATTTTTATATGGGTAATCTTTTTCCTGCAGTCTGACAATTTAAATCAAAATTTATTTAGCCTCTAAAGCTTGAACATGGGAAATTCAGTAGTTCTGATTCATGCATGCACACTTGACATGATAAATACCATTCTATCTCTTTTAAATTGAAGGAATCAGATATCTGGAAAAAAATACTTATTGGTGTTCATAGTAAATGAACTGTATGATAATTTCCATCTTGTTTATTTACATAAAATTTCTTTCAGCTTTCCAAGCTTGAGGCAAGATTAGCAAGCACTCAAAATGCTCACAACCTTCGGTGCACAAGCTGCCAGACTGTGCGGCAAAGACTCACTCACGTGGAGAGTCGCTACAACCAGGTGGCCAGTGAGAGGCGGCACCATCTCCAGGAACTCTTTGACATGAAGTAAGAACACTTTTATTCCAGTGTTCACAGGCAAAATATGCCATTTTTCTTTTCCTTTTAAGAACTAAAAAATAGATAATTTTGAAAAGAGTTTGATATTAGCAGTTAGATAGATGTGGACCAATAATAAATACAAAAAATATTTTCTAAAGAATGAAAAATCTGATGAAAGCAAATTATGCTTTAATTTGCTACAATTAGAATATAGAAATAAAAAAAAAGTGAAAATGTTATGTATATTGCCCTTGAATTCCTGATTGGCAGTTCCATTACTTTGTCATGTGATAAAATCTTGCTTCACAACTAATCAGGGTAATCATAAAAGATTGCTGTTAGTTATGTCTGTCAGTCCAGTGTTTAAAGAAACTATGGATCTTGACCACCAGACACCAGGCTCTGACGGCAGCCCTCAGTGAGAAGGATGCTCACCTGGCATTACTGGAGGTTGGAGGAGTGAGGTGTTCCAGAGCAGCCCAGGAAGTGGAAACTCTCAAAAAGGAAAAAACAAAACTCCTGGAATCCATGAAGCATCTGGTAACACTACACCATTTCCTTCCCTTTCAGCCAAGCCATTGGTTGAAAGTTTTGCTATTACCTATAGCCTTATTATTATTTGTTTAGCATGAAAATGAAGTTTATCAACACGTCATAAATTTCTTTAAAAACAAACATGAATGCAACATAGCTGGCCTGAGCCCTTCTCTTCTTTGTATTCACATAGAGAAATTTTTATAGGGTATACACTGGTGTCTTGTTTGGTAAACATCTGTGTGACAGTGTTTCAAATTAATATCCAAAGCATTTTCTCCATTCACAGGAGTATTTTTTTTCCTATGGAAGGCATTTCTCACTGTCTATTTCCCAATGCAGGGAGAAGAGAGGGTCAGATTAACTCAGGAATATGCTGTGAATGATCTCAAGCTGGAAGTTGCTCTCCCAGACACTCCTCCACCTCATCAGGTGAGCCTTTCCCTGATGCAATGCCCTTGTGCTGATCTGTATATTGTTAAAGTATCCCCATATGGACTAACCAAGTTCATAATCAACCATGTTTATCTGAAAAGTTTCAACACCTTAAAAACTCAATTTCTCCACCTATCAACCCAACACAATCTTTCAAACACCTATCCCCTATTCTTCGATAACACTCAGTTGTCACCTTCTTCTGCATTAAACATCCTCGGTCTATCCTTAGACTCCCTTACTAAATATATATATATATATATATATATATATATATATATATATATATATATATATATATATATATATATATATATATATATATATATATATATATATATATATATATATAAGTCCATCCAGTCCCAGCTATGGGTGAAATAGTGGGTGGTAAACCTCATAGCCCCCTGCTGCCTTGTAGGGTTTGCCTTTTCTTTTAGGCAAAGGCTAGGGCCACCACTTAAAATAGGTGGTTGGGGTTAGCAAGGGCATGCACCTGTAAAATTTTGCTCCAAAAAATGATATGGCCCCCTGTACCCAGCAGCCTTTGAGTGGGCAGGAGTGTGAAGAATCTCCAGACTTAGCTTTAGAATAGAGACAGTGAATGTGGGAACGATGAGAGGAAGAAGCAGGGAGGTGGTGGAGATGCTGGGTAGGAGAGAGGGTGACATTTGAAGTGTGCAGAAAGTGCAATTTAAGGGTGAAGGAAGCAGAATGATTGGAAGTGGAGAAGAAAAATACAAGATGTGGTGGAAAAAGAATGATAATAGGAGGAAACTATTCAATGTTTTCTCTGTATGGGGAGTGCTGGATGACAAGATGGTTGGTCTAAGAAATTAGGTGTTCATTGGAAGAGATTTGAATGGTCATATACGACAAAGTAGAGATGTGTATGGTTAAACAGAGAGAAAGGGAGAAAATATTAACACTATGTTCAAGAAAGAAAGAAAAGATGGTAACATATAAAAGTGGAGGAGTGGAAACGCAAGTAGACTATATAGTGTACAGAAAGGATGAAGATTTTTGGATAAAAGACGTGAAGGTGATCCCAGGGGAAGCGTGCCTGCCACAACATAGACTTCTGTGTGCTGACATAGTCACGAAGGTAGGGAAGAAAAAGATAAAAAAAGAAAGAAGAATGAAAAATAAAAGTGTGGAAGCTGAGGGAGGAGGAAATCAGAAGAGAGTTTGAACAGAGTGAAAAGGGAAAATGAGGAAAATAATGGAGGATGGGAACAATTGAAAGAAAATATCATGAAAGCAGGGAGAGAAGTGTGTGGTGAAACAAAAGGAATTAGAAGAAAGGAAAGAGAGACATGGTGGTGGAATGGAATAGTGCAGCAGGCCATCAAGGAAAAGGAGGCATACAAGAAATGGCATAAGAGGAGGAGGAAGATAAAGAGGTGTTTAAAGAAAAGAAGAAAAAGGCAAGAAAAGAGGTAGTGAAGGCAAAGAAGAAAGCAACAGAAGTGTGGGTGAGGGAGAGAGAAGGGAGAAATTAAAAAAATGAGATGTTTAAAATTGCAAAACAAATGAAAAGAGAGAGAGATGTAGTTGGGGCAAAGTTTGTAAAAGATGAAGGAGGGAAAAGATATTGGAAAGATGGAGTAAATATTTCAGTGAACTGTTAAATGAGGAAAATGAATATACGATAAAAGAAACTGAAAAAGTAGAAGGCCCACAAGAAAAAAATTACAGAAGAGGAAGTAAAAGAAGCACTAAAGGAAATGAAAAATGTTAGAGCAGCAGGACCTACAGGGCTAACAGTAGATTTAATAAAAGCAGCAGGAAAGGAAGGAGCGGTGGAATTGACAAGAGTGTTAAACGATGTATTAAAAAAGGAGAGATACCACAAAACTGGAAAGGAAGCTACACTATACCCATTTTTAAAGGGAAAGGAGATGCTTTGAAATATGGTAACTATAGGGGGATAAGGTAACTGGAGCATGGCATGAAGGTATATGAAAAAGTCCTGGAGAAGGGGCTGAGAAGGATAATAAGAATTGATAAATGTCAGTTTGGCTTTTGCCCTGGGAGATCAACAACTGAAGCAATATATACTATGAGAGGTCTTCAGGAAAGTTTTATGGAGAAAAGGAGGAGATTGTATCATGTTTTTGTAGATCTAGAGAAGGCATTTGACAGAGTACAAAGGGAACTTATAAGATGGGCATTGAGAAGGCAAAGAGTACCAGAAAGATTGGCTGAATTGGTGATGGGACTATATGAAGGTACAAAACTGAGAATGAAAACAGTGGTGGGAACATCAGATGAATTTGAAATTGGAGTGTGGGTTCACCAGGGATCTGCCCTTAGCCCACTCTTGCTTATAACAGTAATGGAGGAGGCAACAAGGGAATCAGGAGGAGAGGCACCATGGGAGCTGCTGTCTGCAGATGACTTGGTAGTAAATGCAGAGACAGCAGAGGAAGTGAAAGAAAAGTTAAATAAATGGAAGGAAGGAATGGAGGAGAGAGGTTTGAAAATAGATATGGAAAAAACAAAGTACATGGTGACTGGAAAAGAAGCAAGAGAAAAGATTAAATCAGGAAAATATCCATGTGGATGCTGTGGGAAGGAAGTTGGCGTAAATTCGGTCTTGTGTACATGTTGCAGGTAGTGGTGCCACCATAGATGCTCAGGCCTCAGAAATGTAAGAGGAGTTCAGAATTTTACATGCCCAGCTTGTGTAAGGAGACAGCAAGGAAAAGAAACTGAGAGGGATGAACTAGAGGTGAATGAAGGAAAGCTGGATGAGGTAGAACATTTCTGTTATGTGGGAGATGTTCTGGACTGTGAGGTGGGAGTGGAGAGGACAGTGAGAGCAAGAGTGGCGGCAGCATGGTTAAAGTGGAGGGAGGTGGCTAGTTTACTTGTGCATCGTAGCATCCCTCTAAAGAGCAGGGGTGTACCAAGCATGTATTAGATCAGTGATGTTGTATGAAGCAGAAACATGGGCTCCAACTAGAAAATTGATGGAGGTATTGAGAGCAAGCGATTGCAGAATGCTGAGGTATATGGTGGGGATCAGGTGGCAAGACACTCTGCAACTCACTCACCCTGTTGGTGGCATGCTGGGCAGCTGGTATCTGTTTCAGGAAGTTGCTGGACACCACGCCTAATGCCTTACAGTGCTCCCACGACAGCAAAGGCATAGTGAGGGAGGACTGCACATTGATCCAACTGTTACACGAACTGTCGTCGTACATGAACTCCACTTGGAAGGAGCCCACCGTGGCTTGTATCCGTGAACTGTCCGCGTTGTAGTAGTTTAAGTCAGGGGGCGGTTGCAGGTTGCGCTGGTGTAGGCCTAAACTCTTGAGGTGCTG
Organism: Eriocheir sinensis; assembly: GCF_024679095.1. Taxonomy (NCBI): domain Eukaryota; kingdom Metazoa; phylum Arthropoda; class Malacostraca; order Decapoda; family Varunidae; genus Eriocheir; species Eriocheir sinensis. The sequence goes on from NC_066535.1 coordinate 4,869,048, forward strand.
AAGGCCTATCACCATGACATCAGTGTGGGGTATCACGTCAATGTGACCTGACGTGTCGCCATGGGTGACGGTGACGTAGATAGTGGGAGAAGGTTGGTCCTGTGGCCCACATGCTCCTCTGTGTGACGTGGGGCCGTGTCTGGTGGCTGCGTCCGAACCATGCCTAGAGGAGGACCCATCTTCTTCGGTTTGGGATGTTTGGGCTTGTTTTGGCTGCAGAACTGGTCGTAGTGCCAGACATGATGAGAGAAGCTGCATTGAGCCCCTTTGGCAAGACACTTGGCCGTGAGCGTCCTGTGTCCCTTTTGTGGCCACACCCGTGGAAGGTTGTCATGGCGGCTGAACATGGTTTGGGGCTGTGCTGAGAGGCACAGCTACTGAGGACGATGCTGGGTGCTGGGTGGGTATGCATCAGCTTTCACCGTGTGGGTCGCCTTCTTACCCTTCTTATACTGTGAGTCCTCTTACAGCAGGGGGCAGAGGTCGCCATCTTGGTGGCCTCATAACCCCGACACATCTTCACTGCCTCTTGAAGCGTGCAGGAAGCATCCAAGGAGATAAGTCGCTGCGCCAACTTTTTGTCACAGATGCCCACCAACAGGACGTGCTTCATCTTCCTTGCAATGTGTTCACTGTTCTGCACACATGTCAATCTCTTCCGACAGGCTCTTAAGACACGCATGTAAGTTGTCAAATTTCTCACCCTCAGCCTGTTTACAGCTGAAGAAGGCACGTCGACGAATGGTTTCATTGTCCTTAACGTGCTCCTGCAGGAGGTTGAGTACCTCTTCCATTGCACGCGAGGAATCACAAGGAACCTAAAGCGTATTATCCAGAATACACTGTGTCTCCAACAACAAGCACATCCTCAGCTTGGCAAGCTGCTTCCATTGGGATATGCTCAACAGGTCCACCATGGTGGCATAATCCTCTCACCAGCGCCTCCATTCATGGAAGTGTCAGTACGTCCCGTCAGAGGTGAAAGGCAGTGGAGAGTTGGCAGAAGCCTTGATAGAGGCCCACAGTGCTGAATCAGCGTCGCCCTGCCATGGCGTCTGGCTCTGCTCTGGTGAGGTTTTGTCCTGAGGAGGGGAGGAGGAGCACTGCTGCAAGACATTTGCAAGCAATGCCTCAAAATGCTGTGGGTCTTATTCTCACCACACTTGCTCTTCCTTGTGGTATTGTGCCATCGCCTTCTCTCAGCATGCTCATTCTTCCTCTTGCCACACTCGGTCATCATCACGGCATTATACCGCCTCCTCCTTCATCCACTGCAGGAGCATAGGCATGTCCATCCCTTGTGGGACAAACGAAGGTTGGAGAGAGTGGTGAGGCCTTATAACCTGATGGTTAGGTTTTGGTAGGCCTAGGAGTTATTGTTACTGGTACGAAACCAACACCCAGAACACCTCTGTTTGACACAATAGTTCCCAGATGTCACCAGAAAGAAATATACCATATTTTGCAGCATATAACACGCACTTTTTTCCCTCAGAAAATGCCAAAAAGTTATCCCTGCGTGGTATATGCTGAAGGCACAAATTTTGATTGATTTAAATAATGAATAGTGTGATGCAATGGAAAAGAAAAGTGTGAATAAGTAGAATAAAGGAGGAGGACATGTGAAGCAATAAAACCATACAGGTCACAAGAAGACGGCGCGGCGTGAACACCAAACACGAAACACAACACCGCCGTGGTGCGCCAGTCATCAGTGTGCCGGGTACTTTGGCGGTGATAGTTAACCCGGTAGCAGTGACGGGCCAAATTTGTGGCTTTACCGTGTACCAGCGACGGGCCAAATTTTTGCAATGATATAAACCCCCCAAAATAGATGATGCATAAACTGATCACAAATGCGTTGATATATATTATGAAATGGTTTGTGTGAGTGATGATTTTTTCTCATTTTTCTCGCTTAGAGGGGCCTTTAAGAAACGATCCCCACAGCTACCGGGTTAAAGCAGCTATTACACAGGAACAATTTTGGCGGAGCAGAGTACAGCCTGACGTGACTTTGCTCGGCGACCGTGGGGCAAACTTGGACAGATTACGTAGTCTGGAGGTATTTCTGCTGTGCAGCATCCCGGCCAGCCGACGTTTTCTGTGATACATGTTGGAAAGAACGGATATCCGTGGATGACTGAAGTGTTTATTGTAAACGCATTTTCATTTCACACTGTAAAAATAACTATATGAAAACAACATGGCTGACAGAAATTAATTAACATCTATTTCTAATTAAAAGTAGGTATACAGTCCCTGAAAGTCAAGAGCAAGACCAATTGATTGCCCATCAAACGCAGCATCCCGTGATTAGGTCCCTCAGTAGCTTGGCAAAAGTTACCACTTGCACACTGCGCAGTGAGTTAATCTACCAACCAACCCTTTTGTTTACCATTTCAAAGTCACAGCTGTCGGGGTAAGAGCACTGTAACTCTTCAGTCAACTGTAGAACACTGAACACAGAGAAGGGCCCAAAGCAACATACAGTATCATAGTCATAATTGCAAGTAAGGTGGCCAAATGCAACACTGCATATTCATTAAGTTCATGGAAAATGTGGAGGGTTTTTAATTTTTTCTAAATATATCTTGCCAAATTATAGATGCGTCTTATGCTCCGGTGCATCTTATATGGCGGGAAATATGGTATACTGCGTTATTTGATGACATACAGGGGCAGCGCCTCAACAGCTCGAACCACATGTAAATCATAAATAACCCCAGAAAAGTGGAGTTCACGGGTGGTGGCTGGGGTGGGGTTGGGGGAGTCCAAGGTGCCAAGGGCAGCTGCAGCCCTGGGAGTACCTTGTCCTCTTCACAGGAAATGGTGAACTCTTTAGGCCCAATGACCACTTCCAACCCACCTGAAGCATGCATGAAGCACTACACAATGCAACACACTGTCACAGTTTTTGCCAGGAGGCGCGTGTGGCCCGGGTCAGCGGGATCACGTATGGAACGCAGGTGAGGGCCGGGCAGTGGCACCAACCTGCTTCATGCACTACTTTGTCAATATTTACCTTCCCAAAGATCCTATTCATTGCACCAGGTTGTTCAGGTTGTTGTCTGCACTTGTAATGATAGGATAGACAAACAATGAATAAACTAAAGTCCTTATATTCTTTGGAAAGTAAACAGAACACGAACATATACTTGCAGATGCGATACAGAGCGGGCATGAACTGGCCTGAGAGGCCCTGCGAGGCACCAAGGGACGAACTGCTGACAATACAGAATTAACGTTGCCCACTAGAGGATTAAATGTGCATATAGTCCCGAACTAGCATTACCCATATGCTATGCATGCCAGGAAAGCTAGTTTTAGGTGTAGAAGGTTTATGTTGTATGCCCATATAGAGTGGGAATTGAATGTCAAAAAGAATGCAAAATAATTTTGAATGGTGAAGAAATAGAGGAGGTTAATGAGTTTAAGTACCTTGGATCAGTTATGTGTAAGCATGGTGGTACAGAAGGAGAGACAAGAGAAAGGGCATTGCAAGGAAGAAAGGTGGTGGGGTCTTTGGGACGTATCATGAATGGCAGAACTGTGAGCATGGAGGTAAAGAGGGATTTGAGAAATACAGTAATAGTATCAACCCTTACATATGCAAGTGAAACATGGGCCTGGAATGAAGTCAGAGGTCAAGAGTGCAGGCATGGAAATGAGTTATTTGAGGAGTGCATGTGGTGTGAGTAGAATGGATGGAATGAGTAATGAAAGTGAGTATGAGCGTTTTGGAATGTGTCACGTGGGTGAAGGGAAGAAGTGTGGAGTGGTGGAAGAAGTGAAGCAACAGACTTTAAAGTGGTTCGGCCACATGGAGTGAATGGAGGAGAGTAAGGTGACCAGGAGGGTGTGTGTGAGTGAGATAGAGGGAGGGAATGTTAGAAGACGGCCTCCAGTGAAATGGAGAGATAGGGTGCAGGAGTATGTCAGGGAGAGGGGTGAAAGATCCTTGAGAAACTTTGAGCAGACAAGGAGGGAGTGTCTGGACAGAGAAAGGTGGAAACTTTTCTGCCGTGGCCATCCCCTGGTGGGAGCTCCTAGGAGCAGGCGTCAAAGATAAATGAATGAATGAAGGTTTATGTAAATTACAGTACAGTTTATAGTAGTACGTATAGCTGTTCAATGATGCTATTTATGATATTTCATGCTGCTTTCAGGTACTAACGGAAATGCTTTATCAGGTGCAATTTATGTTAAAAATTGCTCTGTGTTTTTTGTGAGTCTAGAGGCTATTTTAGGGCAGTGCCAAACATTCACTGAAATTCTTCTTTTGTGTTGGTCCATGTCCCAGAACCCCCACAAATAAGATAGGACAGGTGATTTCAACTAATAAGTAAAGCTTAAAGGAAGGACATTGCAATATTTTTGTTATTTGTTATTTGATTCTTGTTTTCTTCTGCTTATGAACCATACAGTAATTTAACCATATAGTGGCTTGATGAGTAAGATGACAGAAGGAGTATATATGGGTAAGGTAACTGCAGTGGGTGTGAGAGGGCTTATAGGAGCCAATGAGTACATTTGCTATAGTCATCTCATTCAGGAGCACAAAGTAAATTATCATCAGTTGGTAAAATAGTAAAATAACTGAGTACAAAGACACTAAAAATACATGTAACTTACTTCTATGCAGGATCCACAAGATGACATGGATGAGAACTCTTCTTGCTCCAGGACCCACCTATAGAGAGGAAACAACACCATTCTAAAACACCAAGAGGTCTGTAGGAAACAAAAGGGGCAAAGAAATTTGTTATTGGTAAGGTATATTAATAATTGGTACCACAAGAATGGTATTTTTCACTCTTTGATCAATTCTTTTGATTTATCTTGGCCAAACATAGGACAGGAGCCTCAATCACATAACTCATTTATCTAATATCACAACAGGCTCATGTCTTTATCACTGCCAGTTTTCTGATATTCCTCTTGATTCTACAAACTCCAGTGCTTTGCTCACCATTGCCAGTGGCATGTGTGTGTGTGTGTGTGGGGGGGGGGGTATGTATGTATGCATGTGCAAATAATTATTTTTCATAAAGTAATGCATGCATTTTTCTTTTGCAGAAGTTGAGAGGCTTCCTGCATATGACACCACTACATATGACACTGCCTGTGCTGGGGACCATCACTGCTTCACATGATCCCAAGAGCAAAGCTGTGTCTGCAACAGCTTGATAGGAGTCTTACTATCATGAAACAACCTAGATTCATTGGTCTAAGGTATCCCTTTGTCACACATTCATACTGACCTAAATAAAGTTCTTCCAGAATATTTGCAGCAAGTCTCTAACAAAGCAACTTCTGCTTTAAATGTTCTATTAGAGATATATCAGAATAATAGCATGTATAAAAAACATGTATATGTAATCTTCTATCTGGAACTATCAATATCTAAAAGGGTCTCAGGATGTATGAGACCTGAAATTCAGCATGAGAACAAACTGTAATCTGAACAGAACATGCATGGAATGCATTTTTGTGGCACCAGTGTCATTGCATCATTGTTGCAGTCTTATTTCCATAACGCTGGAAATCAAGTTTCTTGCCCGGTGGCATACTTAGGCTTCCATATTGTGGCTTCACTGAGTGTCTATAATGATGTTGAATAATGTTTAATATTACCGTAATGTAAGGCAACATAAGTTGCATGAAAGATCACTGTGTGGATGAATAATGTTGAAGTTAACAACAAAATATCTATTTTGTATTCTACAATAATTTGTGCTATGGTATACATCCCACTAAAAGTTCCTTGAACAGGTCAGTTTGTCATACTCTTCTCATTTGACTATCAAGGATTAGTATGTCTTATATCTTAGGCAGCCATTCTAATAAAAAACATTAGCTTGGCTTCTCCAAGGTTATCAGTACTTGACTGGTTGAGGCAGTTCCACATTATCAAGGGGTCATTTGTCCTAAAGAAGGTGGTTATTAGTGTTTCCCAGTAGCACATATCATTGAGTAGATCTGGGCCTTGGAAGGACTGTCTTCTGACCTGTTGGACATGGTCATTAGTGCTTGGCTGATGAGCAGCAGCATTTTAGTTTTCCTTTGAAGACAGTTTGAGACAAGGATATTCAGTGGAAATATTGGTCTAGAAAAGAAGGTACGAAGTCTTTAATGAGGTGGGCATTGGAAGGAAATCCATGTACAGTCTGTATTTTCTGTATGTATAATGTATATAAGATAAATCAGTCAGATTAGCTAGGTAGTGTGTTTGATAGTCTGTAAATTTTAGCATCATACATTGCCATCAGTGCCATTCTGATGAAGGGGCTACGACAGAGCTGCAACTGATGGACTCCAAGCGGGATTCAAAAGGGGTTAAAAAGTACTTCTTCATTTGTGAGGTGAGCCTGTATAAGTGTGTATTGAGCTATCCACTGTATCCTTATAAGCCTCCCAAAATTTCAGATTCTGATTTCCACTCCACATCCTCTGTTCCTAGTGAAGGTAGAGCCAACAGTGAGGTGACCGATCAAAATGTCAGTGCCACAATGAAGAAAGTGGGGTGCTGTGCAGTAGCACATTTTTAATGATTTCACCGAAGAACAGTACTCACAAAATCATTGGTTCAAATGGTGTTATGGGTCAGCTGTGGTGAGCACTTATCTGAACTGTGGACCTGATTCTCCTCTCAGTATAACAGAACTGCCAAAGGACTTTTACCTTCTAAATATTGACCTTTTTATAACTTTGATGCCAGTTGTGCATTTCCCTGAGAGGAAAATTGTGCCCAGTAGAGGTTGTGAATAAACGTAACTCCCTGTCACTGTTCATTAACTGTATGACAAAATCTGAAAAGGTATCTCTGATATGCTTACGAAATCACTGAATCAAGTTGATTAAAATCAAGTTCTATTAGGTATATCCTATGTTAATCTTAAGAAAATGAGCATAATACTACTTAGTCAAGGGGCATAATGGTTTATCAGCACTTTCAAAGATTATTTACGCATTTCCCCCTTGATTGTGTATAGGTATTACAAAAAAAAAATTCTGCAATTGTTCCACTTAACAATTGAACAGCTTTAAAATTATGTACACTGTACTCATAGTATGGTAATCAACTGATAGAGAGAGTAATTACTAGACTGCAACATTACCACTTTTCATTTGTTTATTCATGAATTTATACAAAATGTAAAAACTGGAATCGGTTCTAATTTGCAAGAATTTGTAAGCATTTCAAATATGCACCTCTGGAAAGAATACCATGAAGGTTCATTTATTGTAACTCCAGTACTATAGGAAGTACAAAGTCCTGTCAAAACCCTTTCTAAATGACAACTGCAAATGTCATAACATGAAAATAAGTATATCAAAAACTGTTTGTAATATATTTAGGTTAAAAGGAGAAGTCTATGTCTTACATCTATTATAAAACAGTAACTAGTATGTACTTTCATGTACAGGATGGGTTGCATAATAGTATTGTTAAATGTCATTGGCATGGCTGTATAGCAAAGCGAGTTTAGTTGTGAAAATTGGGAAGAAAGTAATTGAATTACTTATGATCTATGGAAGAAAAATCTAATGAGCAGCTCAAACTAATGTAAAAATATAGACCTGGAGTAAAATATCCCCTTAACAATTTCTATAAAATCACCCCAAGAAAATGAAGGGTTGTGTGGTTATCTGATTAAAATGTTACCAGTGTACAATGCTGATTTATATTTCACAACAAAAATTGTGAAAGAACATTTCTCTTATTACTCACACACACACAAGATGGTCCCCAGCTTGACAGACTTAACAAAGAAAAAAAAATTGGAAAAGTTAGTGCTGGCATTACTGAGAGGTGACATAATTGCAGTGTTCCGGGCCATGGAAGCAAATGGATAAAACTGATAGTATGCTTAAAAGACATCAATAAATACAGTTTTGTCAACAGAATCATTGAACAGTGGAAAAAACTGAACAAAGAGGTGGTCTGATCCATAAGGCATAAATGAGTTTAAAGCTAAATCTGACCAATTGAAACTAGAGACAGGACCCCTCGGGGATGGCTCATTTCCTGTACATCACAGCTAGGTAAACACACACACACACACACACACAGGAGAAATGTCTTTCCAGAGGAGTGTAATAGCTGAGGGTTTCATTAGTACTCCTTAATGAATGTTATCACATGATACACTGGTACTACGGAACCTCATGAAATGTACAGTAATGATAAAAAGCTGATTCTATAAAACTATAAAATTATGATACATAGAATGTTGTCCAAATTATAACTTGTTTCAGTGTAGTTTGTGGGGTTGGTTCAATTCTGTGTTTGACTTGTATATGTTATTTTTTATCTTTTCCACTGAACATATGACAAGAGATCTGTCTATCTCTTCATAACATTTCCACAAAGGCCAGTACTTACTATCCTCTTTCACTCTAATCTTCTTCACATTCTTATAAACATGTTTTATTTATCTTGTACACATGGTCACATCATATATAAAGATACTACCTTCTGCCTTTGCCTGAAGTTTTCATACATTGTGTTATAGCAATCTTTTTCTTCCACTTATCATGTGTATACGTCAGAATGAGCAGCTGTAAACAGCAACCAATTTATATCACAACTCTTTTCTTAGAGCTCTTACAATTAGACATCAGGATTCATGACGAGTATTTTCGGACTGTCATTGCTAGGACTGGTTTTCACCAGACTATCTTCTGGCTGCTACTTTATCACATTCTTGTAACCTGCCTTTTGAAATGACATTTTTAAATGGGACACATCATACATGCATATGACTGCTATTTGTTGCTCCACAACCTTGTAACTCACGTGCCATTTGTCTTTATTTTGTGATTGAAGGCATAGATTCTCATTTGTGTATATAGTGTGTATGTACATTGTATATACATGCGAATATATACAAGTACTCGTGTATTTTGGGCACAAATGTAACATTAATGTAAAGCAAACATGTAAGGTCAACATTTCCTGATTTTGTTTTTTGTTTTGTGTGCCTGTACTTTCTGTTGTGATATTACCTTGTCTGGCCAATTATGTCACTGGGACAGTGGAGGTTAGCATGTGTACCTACCCAGGTCTCTCCTGGGCCCTTGGCATGCTGCCTTCACCTTGGACAGAGACCATCCACATCAAACTTTGCATGGCTCCTGCCTTTTATAAATGAGCGGCTGGGCATACAGAGTGAAAGCATACAGGAGTATTTTATAACATACCACTCAAAATACTGTACCCTAATGTTGAATTTTCTGGTGGGCAAAAGAACTGTAACCTAATTTTTTAGCTTATGAGCCAGTATACATTGTGAATTCATATGCTATGACAACATGGGAAAGGAAGTATGAAAAGTGCAAACTGATTAAATATTCTTCAGGTATATTCTAAATTTGAGTGAATATTATGTCAAAATGCAGGAGTTATTTTATAAGTAATTGTACACTACCTTGCCTGTCATGGCCAAGACTGGGGTGGGGTGTGTGTGTCCTGCCCAAAGCCTGCCAGCCACACCTCCCCTGACACAGCAAAGTAGTGTGTGGCATAATAATGTGTCTGTGGAGGATAGTAATGAAATTATTGACAGCTAAGGTTGAAGGTTAGCCTTGAACATTCACTAATTATATTATTCAACCTTAAAGGCATTTGAGGCTTAGCACTATTTTCCTCCCAGTTCCATTTAAACATAGAACATTCCCATCCAGACATCCTACTCCCTTCAGGAAATAATTATAGTGTGTTAGTGTGTTGTGGATGCTTTCTATGGTGGTTGCTGTGCAAGGGTCTTGATATCTTTTTTTCTCGACAGTGATGTAAGAAGGAAACAAATTGGGCGCATTTAGGTCACATAGATAAGAAATTGTAATATGATATGAGGGTGAATGTTGCATCTCTTTGTCCCAGTAACGTAACCTTTGTCCTACCATTGGGACACCGCTCCGCAACACCACCTGAAGTTCATTGGCAAGGAAAAAAATGATGAAAGGAAAATAAATGATAAACTGTTCAGCAATATGAAATTCGAAACTAATTCGATATACTTATTGGTTAACTTTATTTGTCTGCCTTTAACATGAGCTGGTGCTGCTGGGGTGGTGACTATGAGCAAACTTAAAAAAGTAGCTATATTGATGTTTAGCTCACAAACTGTTGTCTTTTTCTTGCCCTCCCGACTCCCTACTTCTGAACGTCATGTCCAGCATGTTGAACAATAAAGTTGATCTTACAAAGACTTCTATTCATTATGTAAAATTAGTTACCAGTATGGTTATTCACAAGTCACCACAAGTTATGTATGGAAAGAAACAACGACTCCATAACCATCTAACCAAAAGGTGTGTTACAGTCACTGTAACCACTTGATGGAAACCATAATTCTATAGTGAAGCTGTCCCTTGGCACAAAGGTTTTATTAACACTTATTAGATACAAAAAAGTACAGGTAACTCTCAATTTACGCGAATATTGTGTCCTGGAAGAGGTCGCATAAATCAAAAACAATGTAAATCAAACAAGAGGTAGGTTTCTATTGAAAAATAAATTCACTTCATTCAGTGGAGAGAGAGAGAACATCCATATCACTGAGATATCCACTCAGGCACTCAGTCTCGGCCTCACTCGTGTGAGGAAGAAATGAGGGACACCATGAGCGACTGGCTAGTATTGGTACTGCTTCCGAGCAGTCTGGTACCGGTACCGTACCGTATAGCTGGTACCGTTAGTACCAGTACTGGTACCGGTACCTGCCCACCCCTATTGTTGAGTAGCCTGGCAGCGTGGATACTGTATTTTTGTTCAAGTGGCGCACGGGAAGAACTGAGCTCTGCTGTGTGGCCGCGGCGCTGTGTGAGTCCAGTTCCGTGAGACACCTGGTGGCCACTCCATAAAATATCACATTTAAGTGAAAAAACGTGTAAAATAAACATTAATTGGATTTTGGACCCCGCGTTATTTAAAAAATGCATAAACCAAACTCGCGTAAATAGAGAGTTACCTGTATATGCAATGGCTACATTCAATACATGCATGCATGCTTATTTGTTTTTTAAATATCAGAAACTAGACCACAACAATCACCTGCCCTCACAGGAATTTATACAGTAACCAAGGGGACATAATAAATATCGATGACATCTGGGAGAAAAAGAGGGGGAAAGATATGAAAGGGCAGCAACACGCCAAATGCTTGCCAATAGATCGGCTGTGGCAGCCTCTGCTGCTATTGTCGTTCTGTCGGTAAATTTCTTGTTAGACTGTTTTCTTCCGCTTTGTCCTATGAAGCTTTTGCCTGACTCTAAGAGGCTCTAAACAGCAGAGTCTGTCAGTGTATTGACATAGATACAAGATGAAAAGGGGAAATAAGGGAAGAAAGATGCAAGGAGAGAGAGAGAGAGAGAGAGAGAAACTAAATTTGCAGTTACCAATGCCTTAAGGCATTGAGGCCACTGATTGGGTTAGCACCAGCGATGACGTCATAGGACTCCCAGCAAATCACATGCGTGTTTCCAGAGCTCAGCCAATCGTAAGGCTTCATCTGTGGCTTTAAAACGACCCGTTCAATCTTCCTGATTTCTTCCTTTTTCCAAGGTACGTATTTTAAGATAACAGGAGTAAAGGACGAAAAAAAGTGAGCTCCGGGGGGGCAGCATAAGCCAATTATTATGGTGCCACTATAAACAGTTGCCTGCGCCATGGCGGGCTTGGGGCCAACCATCAGGCCCAGATGGATAGTCCACCGGCACCATAGGCCACATGTAAAAAAATAAAATAAAATAAAATAAAAAAGCTCCATGGGTCGGAACAAATAAGCGCTTTTTCAGTGTTTTCAATACCTCTAGTTTCGCGATCCTCGAGTTTAGCACTATACTTCGGAACAAAGCGAGCGCGAAACTCGAGAGGATACTGTAGTTACTAAATGGATGGTCAAGATATGTGAAGTGGCATGAGAGGGGGGAGGGGGGTGCCAGCAGACTGGACAATAGCCATCATTGTCCCAGTTTACAAGGGGAAGGGCAGGAGAGGGGAGTGTGGGAGCTATAGAGGTATAAGTCTGCTGAGTATACCCGGAAAGGTATATGGTAAAGTCATAATAGAGAGGGTGCAAAGACTTACAGAAGAGAAAATCACTGAAGAACAAGGAGACTTCAGGAAGGGAAGGGGATGTGTGGATCAGATATTTTTCTTCAAGATGGTAGTAGAAAAAATATTAGGAACAGGAAAAAAGCTATATGCTGCCTTCATAGATCTAGAGAATGCTTATGACAGAGTCAATTGGCTGGCATTGTGGGCCGTCTTAAAGATATATGGTGTGGGAGGAAAACTGCTTAATGCAATAAAGTCTTTCTCTGAGAATGTATCTGCATGTGTCAAAATTATTGGAGAAACAAGTGAATGTTTTGAGATAAAAGTGGGGTTGAGGCAGGGGTGTGCCATGTCACCATGGTTGTTCAATATTTATATGGATGGTGTTATGAGAGAAATGAAGGGCAAAGTTGGGGAAGTTGGAGTAAAAATGTGTGCTGAGGGAAAGAAGTGGGTGCTGAATTCAATCTTATTTGCTGATGACACAGTGCTCATTGCAGAAAACGAAAGTGACTTACAAAATTTGGTCAGTGTTTTTGATAGTTTATGTAAAAGGAGAAGGCTGAAAGTAAATGTCAACAAAAGTAAAGTGACGGTTTGTGAGCGGAGTAGAAGTGAGGTTGTGGATTTTGTATGCCCATATAAAGTGGGAATTGAATGTGAAAAAGAATGCAAAATAATTTTGAATGGTGAAGAAATAGAGGAGGTTAATGAGTTTAAGTACCTTGGATCAGTTATGTGTCAGCATGGTGGTACAGAAGGAGAGACAAGAGAAAGGGCATTGCAAGGAAGAAAGGTGGTGGGGTCTTTGGGACGTATCATGAATGGCAGAAGTGTGAGCATGGAGGTAAAGAGGGATTTGAGAAATACAGTATCAACCCTCACATATGCAAGTGAAACATGGGCCTGGAATGAAAGTCAGAGGTCTAGAGTGCAGGCAGTGGAAATGAGTTATTTAAGGAGTGCTTGTGGTGTGAGTAGAATGGATGGAATGAGTAATGAAAGTGTGTATGAGCGTCGTGGAATGTGTCACATGGGTGAAGGAAAGAAGTATAGAGTGGTGGAAGAAGTGAAGCAACAGACTTTAAAGTGGTTTGGCCACATGGAGTGAATGGAGGAGAGTAAGATGACCAGGAGGGTGATGTGAGAGAGATAGACGGAGGGAATGTTAAAGGACGACCTCCAGTGAAATGGAGAGATAGGGTGCAGGAGTATGTATGTATGTCCTTGAGAAACTTTGAGCAGGCAAGGAGGGAGTGTCTAGATAGAGAAAGATGGAAACTCTTCTGCCGTGGCCATCCCCTGGTGGGAGCTCCTAGGAGCAGGTGTCAAAGATGAATGAATGAATTCTGCTTTTTTCTTTATTTCACAATCCTGGAGATTATTTACAGACACTTGACAGGCAGCCTCCCATGGGAGCAAGTTAGGGAAAGGCACTGCCACGTCTACTCCCCATGAGTGACAGGTGCAGTTTGGTGTACTCGAGACCAATGGATACAATAGTACCTTTCCCCTTCTATTTACTGTATAAAACAACACAATTAAGGACAGATAAGGAAAAATCCAATGACATGATTGAGACAAAATATAAAATAGTTTTTCCAAGGTCATTAAATGGTCATCAGTCATGTGCTGTAATAAAAAACTATTCCTCTCAAGATGCTGTCATTGCCAAACATAAATTGGAAACAATCTGGTTTCAATTAACCCGGCAGCTTCGGCGGACCCCATTTTGGGCTCCCGCAAGTCGGTCCGCTGAAACGGCGGACCCCGTTTGGGGCTCGGCTCAAAACCCCTAATTTGAGCTAATTGTAGGCAGTGGCGGAATAGAGAAACCCACCATGCATGCCCTGGATCATTGTGGTGGGTGAGTGATCTTGAGGTGGCCTTCTTTGTCGTAGGTAGTGCTGTAAGGTCATGGCAGACTGAATTATCTATCCATACAGTAATCACTTGTCAAATTATCTAAAGTTGACAACAAGCGACTCTTGGCAAGATGCCACGCATCACGAGACTGTTTATTTTGTAACAAACACCACCCAAAAAGAGTGGAGTTTGAGTAAAAGTAAATACTTTTAACGGCTTTATAGTTATGAGAGGAGTACTCTGATATACATTCCATGCTCTTTCCTTAGTCTCAAAATGCAGGGTAATGTTGACGTTTCTCAGCCACTTCTTTCCCATAGCCGAAGCCCACGAGTTAAGAACTGTCCTCAGAGACACTGGGCACCACTATTGGAATAATAGTGGAGTGCAGACAGTAGGGAAAGTCACAATATGGTAGGCAACTCTCACATTACAAACCGGTTACATTCCAGAAGAAAAGTTCATGTAGCAAAATTTTGTTGTGCTAACACATTACATGTGTTAAACAGGGATTGACTCCAGAACCCCAGCAAGTTGGGAGTAAGTGGCATACGTTTCTGTTAGTGGCACTGTGGTAGAGGATATGCGAGGCGGTAAGAGATGGACGAGGGTGGTTGATGAGTGATGACAATAAGCAGACTAAGAACAAGATTGGTTTATTAATGCACATAGAAAAATCTTATTTAAGTGAATTTTAGCGTTCATTAAGTGATCAAAAGACAGTAAAATGCGATCTTTATCAAAGTGAATTTTCATTACATGAGTATTCATAAAGCAAGGATTGCCTGTATCAAGAAAACAAGGAGAGGCAACTGATTATTTTTTAAAATTATTGTTTCTATTGTAAAATGATTAATGGCTATCACGATGAAACACATTAAAATCATATGGTTTTCCTTTCAAAGATAAATTGTTTGCCTTTCACTAATATGAAATGATTCTTTTCTGTCTCTTCACAAGCACAGACCCTTACTTGTATATGTTCCTGGGGGGCTTGCTGGAGGTGCCATCCTACTTCCTGCTGTGGGAGGTGCTTTCCTTCTTTGGCAAGAGGAGCTCGCTGGTAACGCTGTTCCTCCTGAGTGCTGTCAGCATCTTCTTGGTCATGGCATTAATCCTGTTGGAGATTCAGAGTGAGTGTGTCACTTAATTAATCTTGCAGTATTGTTCCAGAAAACACTCATTCCAGTCACAACATAGCAGACCAACACCCACTCATTGGCGGGTGAACGGCTACATAGACAGACGAGTTATTTAATCCAACACTAAAATATCCTTAAATCCACAAGCCAGCCATTTCAAAGGTTTTGTTAAGAAATTCGGATATTAATACAACTAAACAGTCTATCAAGCTGTCAATAGGAGCCTAAGAAGCTTTTATAAGCTTGTCACTGATAAGGCAGTGGCATGAGGTAGGCAGTCTTACACATATCCAAAAACTTATCATCTCCACACATCAAGGTTTGGTTGTCTGTAGCTCACTTATGTCATGTACTATACTCTATTTGTAGCTTGCAACTGGGTCCTAGGCTGCTTTTGTAGGCTCGTCACTGACTGGACAGCGGTCTGAGGCAGCCTTCTCCCACACATCATAGAAACAGACCTCGCCACACTACAAGTTTTACTTGTATACTCTGAAGCCCACTCACGCCATGTAATACATACCGTATTTCCCGCCATATAAGACGCATCAGAGTATAAGATGCACCTATAATTTGGCAAGATGTATTTAGAAGGAAAAGAAACGCATTTCCCGCCATGTAAGACGCACTTTTTTTTTAAAAGAAGATTGGAAAAATCAGCCTGCGTCCTATACCCTGATGGTTAGGGTTTGGTAGGTAGGAGCTATTGTTACTGGTACACTACCAACACCTAAAACAACTCCGTTTGACACAATAGTTCCCAGATGTCCCCCGAATGAAATATATACTGGTACAGACACTACCCTACTTACGAACAGACTGTGGTGTAAGTTAAAATCATGTTCGCAATACTTCTGCAAGTCCGAACTTTGAGTTGCGGACCTTATGTATAGTACAACATACTGTGAGGTGTGTTTGAGGGATGGCGGGGATGCAGCGACAGGTGAAGCACATGAGGCATGACTTTGGTGCACAGAGGGTGAGGCCCCACTGAGTGCACCAATGCCTGATGGTATCGAGCCCCCTCTGGAGGAGGGTTTGTGCCTCAGGAAGAGAGGGAGCGGAGCCTAGGAGGGAAATGTCATCTGCATAGAGGAAGGTATGAGTGCCAGGAGGGGAAGGCAGGTCAGACAGGAGACCAAAAGTGGTACAAGCAGTCTTGTATCGACTCCACAAGTCTTTCCTCCTCCTGACAAGCGTTCAGGTCAAACGAAGGGTGGACAGCCAGGAACATAACACCGGTGTGACTGGGTTTTACCTACCGCAGACTCGAAAGGACAACGGAACGGAGATGAGCACCGCCGCCACGCACCCTAAAACGTGCACACCCACCCCTACCTTCACCACACAGACAGCAGGGCACGGCAGCCCCTCCACAGCCTCAGCCCCTCACCATACTCGTCAATCACTGCTACCACTCTTTACCATCACACCTGACAGGGCTGACATCCTCCATGCCTTCCCTCCGTTGGCTCTCCCATGGTTGTCACGGTTTGTTCCTCTTCGCCAGTATTCCGTGGGGCCAAGGGCTAAATATTGTCGTTGAAATTGACAGCAAGTTCGCGCCGTTCGGAGGCTGGCCGTGTCTGGGCGCTGCACGGGGCGACATATCAGTGTGGGTCAGGAAGATCATTATGCTATTGTACATTCTAATGATTGATGGTTCAGTGCTGTAAAGGTACACAACAAAGGAGAAGGGAGGAACATGGCACTCGGACTCCCAGGCAATGCATAGTGTAATTATCAGTAATACAAATAACATGAAGACAATCACTATGTAGTGGAGGAAATTATGAAATTCGTGATATTATAATAAAACACAGGAAAACAAAGGAAGAAAGTGCATGAAATTAATAATATTTAGTGAAAAAGATTGATTGATTGATATTTGATTGTTGCAGGTAAACAACAAGGGAGAAGGGAGGAACATGCCATCCCAACCCCCAGGCAGTGCAAAAAAGAGAGAGTGATTGAATTAAAAAACAAAGTGTGTTAACAAGCAGAGGAAAGGATTAAGAGGAGTAGGACCTATTATCATAACTATCAATCAATCAATCATCTTCAAGAAATCTTTTACAGCTTCAATCATTTTTTCATTAAAACAAACACATCATTCTTCTTCTTCTAAACTATGCCACTCTGTATCGCTATTTTCTCTATCATTACTCTATTATCACTCTATTACTCTATTATTACTGTTATTCCTATACTATTATTTCTTATACCGATCTCGTACCCGCCAAAACAAGGGATCCATGAAGCCGGCCGCTGATTGGTCGGCGCGCCTGGCGGGGACCAATCAGCGGCCGCCGTTCACACCCCGACCCAAAACAAAAACAAATGGCGCCATGAGACCTCCGGAGCTGGTCGATACTCGCTATTTTACGCCATATTTCCGTAATTACCTCACTGTTATCGGCCAGGAGAGCAGCAATGATGGACGCCTCCAACACGCTGCTCAAGAGACTGTGTTCGCACGTCACGGGGATTAATGACGGTGAGATGAGGCCTTTTGTTAGTGGTGGGGATGACCCTTCATGATTTTGACTATTATGTGGTATAGGAACCTGTAGGAGTAAAGTTGTCCATGTATTTGAGGCAGCTTAAGTCTGGTGAGCCGTAAGACCAGGGACGAGTCTGTCATTATTCTAGTGTTTGCCCATCCTCGCCCCTCGTAACCAAAATTGGCTAGGGGGCCTTTGAGACTGCGGGAATGTGGCGGTAAACATGAAATGCGTCTCAAACACATAGTTTTTGAGTTATGGGGGCTTGAAAAATACCCTAGATGTTATGGAGGGTTGAAAAATGCCCTAGGTGTTGGGACATTCCTTACATTTACCTAGATGTAGGGAAATTCCATACTTCATTCATGGATTTTATTTACCACGTACAGAAACCACGCAATTTCGCTCAGTCTCCATGCTAGAGGGGGGCGCCCCCCTGTTTGAGATTAGAGTTAGAGTTAGAGTAGTTTAATCCTTATACCCCGTGATAAAATGAGCAGGTGGTTTTAAGTTACGTGCATAAATAACAGGTAACTAATGTTAGTAGGTGTTCCCTTGCTTACCTTAGTGTTCAGTCAAATTATTGTAACAAATACTGGGACAATTATATATCATTTGAAAGCTTAGAAGTTGCTTTTTGCTGTGGTATAATGATAAATGAACAAATGGAACTTATATATTCGTATAGATGGGAAACCTCCAGTATCACCTCACACTCATCATGACATCATCCTCATGGCACACTCTGCTCTTATTTAGGTCAACAAGAAGACAAAAAACAATTCTCACGTATTGTCATGTATCATATCATGTGCCTGAAATACTTATTTTCTTGTGGAAATACATATATATCTGTTATCATGCCTAGAAATTGGTAGAAAAATTATAAAATACAGTACACATCGCGACCGTGTACTCACCGCGGGAAAAGCTGGAGCCTGACTACGACATAAACAAATCCTTGTAGCTTAAAAGCTAGGACGTGATTGGCCAAGCATCTAGCATGTTGAAAACAAATGGCCAATTACCGGTATATAGGGCTTAATGTATGACACATAACCTCAAGCATAAACAAACTGTGTGTCATAAAATGAGCTCAATATCGTGGCGTGACTGAGACTAACATAAAAGCAGTGATCATGCCCGACAGAGTATAAGGGTCAAGTATGCTCCCCCACCCAAAAAAAAAAATTTCCGGTGCTTCATACATGTGGGGGGGGGTCCAGGAGAGGGCGCAGGCCCCCCTGGTTGCCTGGGGGGTTGAGGGGGGCGAAGCCCCTCTGTTAGAGGTTAGGTTATGTAAAGTTTGGTTATAGTAGCTTAAGTATGCTCCCCCACCCAAAGGAACCGATTTCCCATGGTACTTGCACTATTATATTATGGTTGAGGGACATGTATTTCATTCCTTAACCCCTTCCCGGCGGCAGGGCAGATGTATGTACTCCCCCCAAAAAAATCGTCTATGTATAGACGCTGTCAATTTTCATCCATACGTGTATATATAGATTCCCCGCAAGTGGGCATTCCAGATTGACGTCTATATATAGACTCTGCCGCAAAACATTGAATCTATATATAGATGTTATTTAAGTTAGATTGGTTATATGTATATTTATATATTTATATGAAGGTTTAGAGTGTAATCACTGACAGTACATGAGTCAGGATGATCAAAATCATCCAAAAAATCAGCAACAATATCCTCAGCTACCAAAGAAGTAATTTCTTCCGGCTTAAGAGGTCTCTTTCTCCTTGACATGATAGACTATAGTAATAAAAGAAACATGAAAAGAAATGCAAAAATTCCCAGTGTTAGCTGATGTGCATTGCATATCCGCCGCCGACAAAGCACAAGCAGTGACTGTCCTTGAGAGGCAATGTCGGTAAGTGTCAGGGGGTTTGAGATGCCTAATAACGATTTATTTTGTTAATTTTGTTAGTAGTAAGGAATCATCTCTATATAGACCATGCTACAATCTAATGTGGGGAAATGAGAGCAAACGTTTATATATAGACGCGCTGACAAAAAAATCTCAATTTTGAAACGTCTATATATAGATCCTCCGCCTGGAAGGGGTTAACTATAACGTGGAGGCGTATTATCGTATTTTGGAGGCGTGGAGTCAATCTCCACAATAACCTTCACTTACTAGTAACACAAACGCATGAATCAGATTCAAAATGCGGTTAGTCATGATTCATGTGTTCGAACAGGTCGGGCAGGAGGTTCGGGAGCCTGCACTTGTGGGAGAACCCGCAGTAGCGTGTAGGGCACGGCGCTGGATGGATCACGAGTAGCCGGTGGTTTTGTTTGTGTCAGTAATAAACAATGAACAGAAACCTTGCGATGAGATGACAAGCTACCCGAACCATATTTTCATGCTGACTGCTCTTCTGAACTTGCTAACTGCATACCCCCCTCCCCCCCTCCTGCTGCCCCGCTGCACACGACTTTCATGCTCATCCCTATACTGTCCAAACCCCTTATGCAAGAGTTAACCAGCATCTCCATTCTTCCATCCCCTTCACTGGTAAACTCTGGAACAGCCTTCCTTCGTCTGTATTTCCTCCTGCGTATAACTTGACCTCATTCAAGAAGAGTGTATCAAGGCACCTCTCCATCCAAAATTGACCTCTCTTTTGGCTTCTCTTTATTTTTATCTTTTATTGGAGCGGCGAGTAGCGGGCTTTTTTTATATACTCTTTTTGTTGCCCTTGAGCCGTGTCCTTTGATGTAAAAAAAAATTGTCTTTGAGTATAAACACTATTTAATAGTCAAGATCGGTTGTTACGAATTCTCTCAATTTCAGTCTGAAGAACTACACAACACTGGTCATTCTCTGAGTGGTAAATTTCATTTCAGGCTTCTTGTACCTCACACAATTTATACATTTCTTCTCAGCCATGGCACACTCCTTTGATTTATGATCACCAGTGCATTTGAAACATTTAGGGGCTTCTTCATTGGTCTTGGCAGTACAGTTGGCCTCATGATGGCCATATCTCTGACAATGGTAACATATAATTGCATGGTATTTGTCTCTCACTGTGTATATTCCCCATTCTAATTTCAACTTGTCATGATTCTTGTAAATCAGCTCTAGCTCTCTCACAGTTGAGTCACACCTCAAAATGTATTGCATCGTACCGCCAGCTGCAGGCTTACTAAAAATCAGCTCAATCTTATTCTCAACACTCTGAATTGTGTGTAAGAACTCATTGCAATCCAAGATGGTCCCCTTTATTTTTCCTTGGTCTCCTCTTTATGCACATTGCATTGGTTTCATCTTTCCAACACTGTTGGTACTAATTTGCTCAACAGACTCCAATTTTTTAGCAGCCTCATCCCTTGTGTTCTCATTATCAAAGTTCATGACAATATTACCTCCATTTGTGAATTGTGAATCAGTTATTTGAATACCATTCAATGCCTGGGAGACTTCATCCTTCATATCTGTTGCCTTCTTTTCCTGGGTAGGAGCTTTCACAACTAGGAAATTAATAGATATAAATCTAGTTCTGAATGAGAGAATTATTATAATTGTTGTGACTGACCCACCTGATAGGCGAACCTCCCATAACTTACTCTGCGAGAGGGGTACCTCTTTGGCTGACTGGTTAAGGAGTGGCTTGCCCATCTCGCTGGTCGCGGGTTTGATCCCCAGCGCTAGCAAACCTTTTCTAGTCTGGATTAATTTCTCGTGTGTTTCGTGACACGCTGTGATTGTGTGGGTATATATTGAAGGGATATTCAAGCAATACATAATCTAGTAGTGTTTGTAAGCCTGCCAAGTTACTCTGCATCCCTTTCCTTTGTTCCAATGATATTTACTTAAAGTGTCAAATATTACTTTTCTAATGTTATTAATGTTAGTATATGAAACTGCTTAATAGTGATGATATAGAATGTATTTGTCTAGCATTTGTGCATTACTGTGTATATATTCTTTATCTTTATAAAGTACAACATATGAAAGTCCCCTTGTATGATTGCCCTCAATCTCTCTGAATGCATTCCCACAAATCAAGGTCCAAAATTTCATTCATAATGTAAAGTTTTGCTTGGGTTTTGCTTGGTTGTGCTCCCTTAAGAGAACCCAATAGGCAGACACAAGTTCAGTGAGTGTGCCATCAGTCAGTGCAAAGAGGCAGCTGCAAGATACCCTTGAAGCTCATAAGATGCAAGAAAATAGTATGCAAGCACACTGGTCCAAAGTTTATACTCATATTAAATTATTATTCTATTTTGTAGCTTCTCACAAATGTGGAATTTTATATGTTATTGGTAAGGATTGACATTTTTCATGAAATTATGTTTGCTTTCAATTGAGTTATTTTCATTATCTTGTTTTTGTCTTGTTTTCAGATCGACTGGCCAGCCATTTTCACATGGCTGTAAGTCTGCTGAATGAAGGCCATTCAAACGTTATGCTCAAAGACCACAATGTAGTTGCCGATAGAATCAAACGACGGTTAGTGAGAGAAAAGAGAATTGACGATGCTGCACGTTTTTCAAGTTTAATGAACAGATTGTTAAAATCGGTAAGTTGTGTTCTGTATCCTTAGAAAATATAAAGTTCATGTTATGAATACCATACATATAATAATACTATGGTTAACTATACCTTAGGTTTTTAGTAGTAGTATTCTCATAGTGAGAGACAAGTAATTATATATGACTTTGTGCACTTAATTGTTTTTCTTTTTTCTATCTAGCCCTTTTTCAATGGAAATATTTTCTCAGGATTATGGTTAAAAGCCTTTAGACTTATTTATGAAAACATCGTTGACATTTTTCATTTTATTAATTTTAGAGCTGATAGTTCAATATAAATTGATCAATGTTAGAAAAAGTTTGAAGGTTTTGCCTTTTATTTAGATGAAAATATTCTGAGATGAACTGCACATTACCGATAGTTTCACATAGCGGTGTCTTACTCTACAGCCTCCCAATGAAGCAGAATGTAATTTGCCATCACTGTAACCAAACTCTGCCATTTTAAGATACAAAGTTTAGGGCTTACCTGAACCCTTTTGTATGTCAGAATATCAGAGGCAAATATGAAATAATGAAAAGGAGAAGGAGTGACCTGTGTTAGCAAAGCTTGGGAGAGAGATGGTAGGAAAGCACTTAAAGTCACTTGACCTAGTTTACCTGCTCATTTAACCATGAATTTTACATCCTCACTTCTTCAATTATGAATGACCAGTTGTGATGGATAAGTAAATTGCTTCTGTACTTCGTTTTAGCTATATGTGGAAAGTGAAAAGATAGTTAATAAGCAGATAAGTTAATATTCCTACTTATTTATTTCAGGCTGTATTGCGTAATAAAACCGGCATCCTCACATTTTTTCTGTCTTTAAGTCAAGAGAATAGTGGCAGCATCAGTACGTCTACTCACACCACAGTAAGTGATTGCATGGACATACTTTTTTCTTACTGACACATTTCTACTCTAGGCCTATAGAATGACTGCCACTTGGAATGTCCAATAATGATACCAGTGTCATATGACCACAGCATGAAGTGCCAGGACTGCATGACCCAATCAGTCCAGTAATAATAATTTTGATAATGTGTTTTGGTATTAAGCCAAGATTGAAGAATTCATGCCATCAAAATTTGAGTAAATATGTGTGTATTTATTTATTTTTGTATTTTGAAGTTACTGTAATTCCTGGATGACAGTGATCAAAAGTGGGAACATGAGACAGACTTATAGAAGTGTGTGTGTGGTGCATCAAAACAAACATTCCTGTTGTCTCAGCAAGATATACTATACTAAACTGATAGGTACATGCGTATTATTCAAAGGAACTTCTATTACGTTTCTTTTTCTTGAAAGTTTATTATATTAGTATGGCAGATTTTATTGTATTTGCATCCCTGTTTTGCAGTTTGAGAATGGACTGTGCAATGGGCATGGAAATGAAGAAGTATTCCCATTACCAAAATTGCACAATCAACATTCAGATAGAAAGGTTCATCACGAAGGAGCACTGCCCAGCACTCCACCACCAAGTTCTCTTACTTCAGAGGCAAAAGAGCCCAAGTCGCCACACACCCCAGGAAGCAGTCGGGTGTCTCGCTTGGCAGCAATTTATAAAGGTAGCTGCTGACTGGAAAGTTTGGTTGTGTCAGATTTCATCAAGAGTATTGAGAAAAAAAGCTAGGATATATATATTGAACAAACAGTTATAATGTAATTACTCGTAGGACATTCTGAGAAAAGAATAGGAAATGCATGATAGACAAATGAAAATTACATAGTTAATGGAGGGTTGTTTGAATAAGATGTAGAGATGATAAATTTGCTTAGAAAACAGAAAAGTAGCTGAACACTGAGCAGTGGGAGCACTTTCAGGCTGCATAAGGAACAGGAGTGAGTTTGAAAATAACAGAGGGATCATTTTTTTTTAATATAACTGTTTCATGAATTAATCTTTTCTTTTGTCTTAACTCACTTATTTCCTGAGGCTTGACCCTCCTCATGCCCTGTTATACATGGAGTTGAGATGATCATGATCACATCGTCATGTTATCACAGCAGACTAATTGGAATGGGTTTTGTTGATATTCCCATCATGTAATGTTTGATATGATTCATCCAGCTTCAGGAGCAGCGAATGTGGCCTGCGAGACCCGCCAGTCTGAATCTCAGCCTCACTCCCCCTCCACTGAACAGTTACCACTCAGGCCAGTCACTCCAAAGAAGGGCCTAAAAAAAGATGGTAATTATTTATCTTTGTTGATACTGACTCCTTACTCAAGTATTTAATTAATTTAGTATTTGTAATACATAATAATCTATATAATGTTATACAAGAACAAATCAATAGTTAAGATCACTGGTTGAATTCTTTCCCAAGACTTGTTTTTTGACCTAGAAGTAGCTCATCAGTAGCACAGTAGTGTTCACAGGAGCTAGTCACCTCTTGTTTGTACATGCATTTGTATGTTTTCAGCGCTAATAGACGTAACAGAGAAAATGTTGATCAGGGACGTGCTCTTCATATTTCAAGGAATTGAAGGAAAAATTATCAAGATGGATTCAAGTAAAGATGGATATAGATTAGATCCAAAGGTAAGGTTGTAATTTGAAGAATGACTCTTTCAAATTAGAGTAATTAATATTTAGCTATAAATGTGAAACTTGCCACTAACACATTCATAAATAGTTTATCAGCAACAACAGAAAACTATCCATTAATAAGTACCTGCAACTGAGATTGTTAAGACTGAAAACCAAGATAGTTATTGTAAAACCAAACCCTGCTCAAACAATATGTCTTTAGGTAGTGATCAGCCAGAGGTGACCCATTTTCATTCATCCATCAGTAGTGATCTGCCTTTTCATAAACCTACAATTGCCTTCATCTGCACTTACCATTCTTGATAGGTTCTAGTGCTACATTAGGCCCCTATAGTGCTTACCTTGCCAGGAGAGAAAAATCTGGATATCTCAAGATAGCATGTGAATTTCTAAGCATGGATGCATCCTGTCTGGCCATCAATTAACATGTCAAATACAGCAAAGGGTGGCCAGGTAGCAGTCACCAGAGTAATGCTTAACAGACATTTTGGCGTCACATTTTTTTATTGTGACTTCCAGTGAAGTTGAAGGTTATGAAAAGTAAGTTGTGCCCCCAGGAGTTCCATATCTCTCAAATCATCTTTGAGAATGAGAGGTGCAAAGGAAATACAAGACACTAGCTTTTACCATCATAAGATCATTCCTCTATCATGTGTAGAATAGCAACTATGGTATGGAAAGTTTTTGAGAAATAAGTTTTGTCCAGAGTGCTCTGCAAATAGGACTTTAATGATTTGATATTCATTTTCTTTCTTGTAAATATTTCAGGTTCGATTGTCTCCAGGTCAGAAGGAAATCATTCTCAAGCTATCAGATGTTGGCTGGTTGTACAGTCAAGTCAAGGATTTCTGTGAGTGGGGAGGAAGCATTTCAGGAAATGACCGCATGGCAGACAGGACTGCTGCTGGACTTGTGAATCAGTCACTGGTGCTAGCTCTGAGGGAAGAACTCAGCGATTACTGTAGGCTGATTGCTCTTCTAGAGGCACAAGTATGTATACTACAACACCTTACTGTTTATAAGTTATATTGCCACTGGAAATATTGTTGAAATTATTATTGGTATAATTAATGAGCATGTGCTTTCTGGAAGTTGCTGGATTAGTTCTAGTAAATGAATTATATGAATTTTTGTGGTATTGATTTGAGGACACAAATACAGGTGTTAAAGTGACAAGAAAGACTAATGTTGGTCGTTAATTTGGACAAAGTAGGAGATTCTTCTGAATATAAAGACAAAAGCTGTGAAAATTATCTGATAATCATAAAAAAACTTACACGTGAAGGTAATGAAAAGCAAATATCCTGTACTACTGTCCTACTATCATGCTCATAGATCCAGGAAGGGGGGGACACACCACTTGGGGAGCCATCAGGCGGCCTAACTCTCCGGCGGCTGGTGATGTGGACCCTGGAGCCCCGGGCACAGCTCCGAGCCCTTGCTTTCCTCACACATGCTGCACGGAAAGTGTATGGTGGTGCTTGCGTCTCCTCCATATACCAGGTGGGGGCCATAATGCCTTGACTAGTACAGCAGCTGAGTTCACCCTTCAGCAACTCAATAGATAAGGACGATGAATAATTAGCCCAAGGTGTAGAATTTTGGTTTTAGTAGCTAATGCAAAGCCATGATAAATATATGAATAGCATGAGGAGTAGATTTCAGATTTAGGCCAATAATATAAAACAGGACATGACCTCTCCCCTTCACAGCACCTGCATCATGGTAACCCAGGTCACAGAGCCATTGTGTGCAAGGTGCTGACTCGTGCCTCTACACCCATGTATGTCATGCTGACCCAGTGGCTCTTGGACGGTGCCCTGGAAGACCCGCATCATGAGTTTTTCATTGCTGCAGACCCCACTGTGTCTGATGACCGGTTGTGGCAGGACAAGTACTCAATAAGGTGTGTTAAGGGTATTGCTACTTGTATAGCATCCCATTTTGTGCTTTGCTTCATTGTTTTAATGGAATTGTACTTTATATTATTACTATATCTTAGAATATATATACTGTGGGTGAAAGAAGATGATCCCCATAGTTAAATGGGAAGACAAAGTTATAATATTTGAAAGAAAGAGGAAGTAGAAGAATGAAAGGACTAGAGTATGCAAGGGTAGAGTATATAGATAGGAGTAAATGGAGACTTCTGCCATGGGACTTCCTTGAGGAAGTTTCAAGGAAAGGGCATTATAGTAAGTAGATATAAATTTAACCCATAAATTGCGCAATTAAGATTCAGGAATAGCTCCTGGGTGTGCAATAAATGTCAAAACAATAACCTGGTGGAAAACAATTTTTAGTATTACAACACCCAAGAGAGACATGTTGAGCACCAAATAGTGCCAAAAAAATAATAATAATTCACTTAATGTGGTAATGATGGCGGGATAAAGGTTGCGGATATGAGGTGACCTTGGGAGCGCTGGTAGTGATGGGGTAGATAGGACAGTGGCAGAGGGAAGATGACACATGGCACAGTCACGTCTGAACATTCTCTTGCTACAAATTATTCATTCCAGTTACAACAAACAAAATATATCACAGGAAACGCACTTTGTCAATTTCTATAATCAACCTCTTGCGCATCATTATCAAGAGGCCAGTCATTAGTCACACCAGCAATATTCTTGTCAAAGTTATGAATGTCTGACACAAAATCTGATCCATCAGACCAAACGAATGGAGTACGCGTTGTCTCGTGTCTCTGAGGCTCCTGCTCTCCCTCTGCCTCCCCCTCCTCTCCCACACCAGCTGACACCCCTCCCTCACTCAATTCATTAGCTGAGTCTTCTCTTATACCCTCACTGTCGTTTTCCTCATCTTTTTGCCACTCTGAATCATCGGACAGTGATGATGGTGTCAGTGAGTGGCTAGGCTAGCTAGTAACTTTCCACACTGTTGGAGAGGCAGCGTGTCTGTGACCTTGAGCGCCAGAAGCATGCTCACGCTTGCCATGCTTCCTCAGACCAGCTGAATCTGATGGTTGAATGTAATCTGAATCACTGTCTCTTTCAAATTTGTCTACTACAATCTTTCTCTTTTCCAATACTTTCTTTTTACCCCCTCCCATGCCTCCCCCTCGGTCATGACCGCAGGAGCTATATGAGACTGGTTGGCATCAGTAGATGACATTATTCTACTCTCCATGGCTGCTAAAGAGCAACTAATATGACGATGGTGACTACATGGTGCGAAAGAGGGATGATGTTGCCACACGAGGTTCATTGGAATATACTTTGGCATCGCGGGAAATATAAATATTCACCTTGGAACATGTGTCATCTTAAGATGTCTGGCGCAGTCTAACTCATAGCATCTTGAGATGTCTGGCGCAGTTTGCAGGTTAATTATGCTTTGTGTTTATTTTATCATGTAATTTCAGATGGTCCATGTTGCCAAGCTTTATCAACAAGTCCCAGGCACAAAGAGTTCTGGCTTCTGGAAAATCTTTGAACTTCCTACGTAATGTTTGCCACTTCCGGGCACCCATTGCAGGCAGGGAGGCCATCAAGACTGCGCTTCAGCAGACCACAGGTTAGTGAGCTACTTCAATAAACAGTCTTATCTGATACAAGGTAATTTAATTATTGTAATTTGAAAATTATAATCAATTATTTTATGCATATATCGTAGAAATCTTCAAGTAAGAGGCTGTTACTTTCATATCCTTGTGATGTTGAACTTTAGCTAAAGTATTTTTTTCTGCCAACAGTGGAATCACTGTTTACTCAGGATGAAAACAGTCAATTAGAGAACCTAATTGGACTAACATTCAGAGAAACATCTTGTCATGTGCTGGAGGAGATCATGACACAACACAAGCTGATGGACCACCTGCGGGCGCTGAGGCGCTACTTGCTGCTGGGCCAGGGCGACTTTATCCATTACCTCATGGAGATCCTCAGGTACTGCTGCTCAGGGACACACACACACACATACGAACAAAAAAAATTACACAAAAAAACATGCATGTTCCTGCTGGCACCTGAGGAAATATGTTGTCTCTTTATATGTTGTGGTAGCTTGGGCCAAAATGAGGCTATACCGAAAACAACATCTTAATGTCATGGTTGTGTTTTAAGAATTTGTAATCCTTTTGTTAATACCTTTGAGTATTTGCCTTTTAGCCCAGAGCTTGACAAGCCAGCCACCAACCTGTACCCCCACAACCTGTCGTCCTTGTTGGAGACCGCCGTAGCTGCCAGTAATGCTCAGTATGAGGAACCAGACATCCTGAAGCGGCTGGATGTGAGACTTCTTGAGATCTCTCCCGGGGACCTGGGCTGGGATGTATTCAGCCTCGACTACCACGTGGATGGCCCCATCGGCACTGTATGTATTCATTACTCCTCCATGTCGGTTTGTAAATGGGGCTGCTATAGTAAATCCAGAAGGAACTGGCGGACGGGGGGTATTCCACGTGGGGCTCTCCTTCCATACCACGCTGCCACATCTCTGTCTCCAGTTGTGGGCTTAGAGTCAAGGTGTGAAGGGGATGCACCATTAGCCTCCCTAAATCCCCCTCTCTCTCTCTCTCTCTCTCTCTCTCTCTCTCTCTCTCTCTCTCTCTCTCTCACACACACACACACACACACACACACACACACACACACACACGGCTCAGTAGCTCAGGGGTAGAGCGTCTGGCTCACAACCAGAAGGACCTGGGTTCGATTCCCTGGCCGGGTGAAGATAAGTTGGGTTTATCTTCTTTCACGTGTAGCCCCTGTTCACCTAGCAGTGAGTAGGTACGTGACCTCATTGTCGTGGTGTGTTGTGTGTGAGTGGTCTCAGTCCTACCCAAAGATCGGTACTACGAGCTCTGTGCTCTTCCGTAGGGGAATGGCTGGCTGTCTCGAGAGAGACCCGCAGCAGACCAAGAGGTGAATTACACACACACACACACAAGAATACAGGCTGTCCTGGTGACCTCTTCGTCATACACTCATGATTCAGTTTAGTGCAGACTCTTTCAACAGTTCTTTCGCTAACATTAGTGGCTCTCGCTGTTCTTGCAGTTACTCTTATGGGTAGCATGATAACTCCTCTGTTGTTTTTTACGTCTAAAATGTACTCGTTTACATTGTAAATGAGTTCTTTCTCATGGCTATGCAGCCAACAACGTGGAGAGGCAGGGAGAAGGAGAGGTGGGAGCAGGTGGGAGAGGCAGGACACCTGCTGAGCCTTCCATGACCTTGAGAGAAGTGACTTGGCTCTGGATGAGCAAAATAACAACGTTGGAATACAACATTGTCAAGTGTCGTGGTATTTATACAAAATCTTTGTTATTATCTTAAAAACGAAACAATCTCAACACTATATGACCTTATTGGATTATCCAGTTTTTTTTTTTTTTTTTTTTTTTTTGTTTTTTTTTTTGTTTTTTTTTTAAGCTGAGACAGCTCAAGGGCGCAATGGAAAAAAAAAAAAGAAAATAGCCTGCTACTCACTGCTCCCGAACAGAGGTTAATGGAGTGTCCAAAATCAGAGGTCAATTTCAGGAGGAGAGGTGTCCTGATACCCTCCTCTTGAAAGAGTTCAAGTTGTAGGCAGGAGGAAATACAGATGAAGGAAGATTGTTCCAGAGTTTACCAGCGTGAGGGATGAAAGAGTGAAGATCCTGGTTAACTCTTGCATAAGGGGTTTGAACAGTATAGGGATGAGCATGAGTAGAAAGTCGTGTGCAGTGGGGCCGCGGGAGGAGGGGAGGCATGCAGTTAGCAAGTTCAGAAGAGCAGTGAGCATGAAAATATCGATAGAAGATAGAAAGAGAGGCAACATGGCGTCGGAATTTGAGAGATAAAAGACTATCAGTATGAGGAGGAGAGCTGATGAGACAAAGATCCTTTGATTCCACTCTGTCAAGGACAGCTGCGTGAGTGGACCCCCCCCACACATGAGATGCATACTCCATACGAGGGCAGACAAGGCCCCTGTAAATGGACAGCAACTGTGTGGGGGAGAAGAACTGGCGGAGACAGTACAGAACGCCCAGCCTCGAGGAAGCTGATTTAGTAAGAGATGAGATATTATGAAGTTTCCAGTTGAGATTTTAAGTTAAGGATAGACCGAGGATGTTTAGTGTTGAGGAAGGTGATAGCTGAGTGTTGTCAAAGAATAGGGGATAGTTGTTTGGAAGATTGTGTCGAGTGGATAGGTGGAGAAACTGTGTTTTTGAGGCGTTGAAGGACACCAGGTTCCTCTTGCCCCAATCAGAAATAATAGTTAGGTCTGCGGCTAAGTGTTCTATTGCCTCCAGCCTTGAATCGTTAAGTTCCTGTAGGGTGGGTCTTCTATTAAAAGAAGTTGAGTAATGGAGAGTGGAATCATCGGCATAGGAATGGATAGGACAGTTAATTAATTAAATTCATCTAAAGGTAGTAAATAGCTGACATATGAGAGGAAGCGAGAGATGTTAAGAGTATATGGCAAGGTGCAGGGCTTAGCTGACCCGCAGGTGTTCCCCCCCCCCATCCGCCAGTTTCTTGTAGATTTACTATAGCTGGTATAATATAATGGGACTAAAATGTAACTATATAATTGGTTGACATAACATTGTATTTTTGCTAATTATAAATGGTTCTGTGACCCATCTTATTTGACAATCATTAATTTGTATTGTTTGAAGTGTTTTCTTTGTCACATTCCGTTTTATTCATAACTGTGCATGGGATTTACAAAGTTTTCTCTTTGTTCCAGGTGTTCACTGCTGAGTGTATCCGCCAATATTTGATGCTCTTCAATGCTCTTTGGAAGGACAAGAGAATGGAAATGATTCTCTCAGACATTTGGAAGGAACAAGCTGCTACATCCAAACTTTGTAGAGAACTTCCTGGTGAGTTGCAGCCATGTCATTTTGCATCATTATTCAAACATTTTTTTGAAGGTTACGTCTTTCTTTCATCCATATTCTATGTTTCTAAAGATTTGTATTTTCTGAATTCACTGGAAATTTTGTGCAATTTCTTGTAAGTTACATGCTGACTCAAAAGTCATTATCTATGTGTGGGCAAGACAGTGGAAGGCACCAGGTAAGCAGTACTGTACTTCAGATAGATATTTAGAGTTCAACCTCTAAAGGACCGGGGGCGGCTAATGTGGTTATAACCGATTTCCTAAATTTTACGCTAAATTTAGCTACTTTTCACCTTTTTTCGTGGTACACTCGATGGCAACAATGCCCGCGAGCCACTCACAGCACTTATCGCTGCTCTTTCCGTCTCTCCCACGCTCATCATGGAAAGAAGTGCTGACACTGATTTAGACATGTCCGATTCCCTGACCGCTCCCCACCGCCCTGTCACCTCAACTGTAGGGCATAAACAAGATGGAAAGGTCCACTAGCCACACACAAGAGGGGCTGTATAGTGTGGAAGGAGCATATATTAATTATTAATCCCTCTGGTATCTGGGTTAATAGAGTCACGGGGGCACCCAGAAATGGGAAAAACCAGGATATGGTGTAGGTTAAGTCAACAGACCCGAAAACCCAACTTTCGATCATGGCCTGCCATAAAGGCAACGACAGAGTACTGCACAGGTACTTCTGTCCATACTCATAATATTGTACGCTCCATGACTTTGTAGCAGTCAGTCTGCACCAGGGAGTGAAATGCACGCGATTGATGTCCTCCGGGCGCTGAGAAAAGGGTTCGAGCAGCGTCGTCACAGTTAGCACTCGTGGCAATCTCTCCCTGGCTTATTGCAGTCCTGCTGCACTTTGCAGGAATCTTTTACTTGGGATTCAGCAATTAGTCGCGACAGCCTCAGCTGTTAACCTATTGCTGGGGTGCCTAGCCCCGTGTTCACAGGCAGCAGCTAATGTTCCCCTGCCTGTCCAGTCACAGCAGCGGGGCCTGGAGCCAACCCAGAAAAGCCCAGGTATTTGTGGCAGCTTAACCGCCCAAGTCTGCACCATCATGTTTACCACGTTGGCTCTCTAGCAGACCCAGCACTGCCACAAGAAACTTTTTACGGGTCCAGTTTTACAAAACTGAAAGGCTAATGCTCTGTGCTGTTCTTAGGGGCGAGTACCTAAGAACAGCGCAGAGCGTCGGCTTTATCACTGCGTTAGCAACCTCGTGGCTATGAGCACCGCAGGCTTTACTACCCAGGTCAACCAGAAGGCATACCAGAGCGATACCCGAAGCGGTCCGGGCTGGCAACAGGCATCAAGTCCTCAAAGCAGGCTTCTATACGGACGCCTGGGCAGGCACCCTTGGGCGCTACCCTTTTAAGCCCACCAATGAGCCCAAAGGCCCACTGACGCCGGGCAAGTACGCCAGGGGAGGATAACCAAAGAGTCAATGACAACCTGGCGCATCCATTTGTGCGGTGATCTGTGGCTGTTTAGTTACACTGTGTTGCCCTTGCAAGCCAGAGGGGGTGGGTATCCCCTGCACAGTGCATCCACCAGGACCACAGGGAGGCCAGCCACAAGAAATAACCACGATTTACGGCCAGCCCTCACCTCCAGATCGGGCTGGCCCACGGGACTCCCAATCCCCAGCGGGCCCCTTTACTCGCCTCACCATATGCATGATAAAATCCTTCTTTCACATGTTGGACCAAGGGCGGTACTTATCCGCATTTCTTATTCCGCCCTCACTCCTTCAGGAGTGCTAGCGGACCCACACGCCTTCTCCACGGGGACTGGGCCCTACTCACCTAGTCCAGTCTGGATTTAGGCAGTCATCAAAGCTTAAGCAAGGGTTTGCACTGTGTGTTTCATTTAAACAGTCCTTTGACACTCCTGCCATTTAAACCTGCACTGCCTTGACTCTCGTCACTTCAATATGGTCTGCAGCGCCGGGCAAGAACGTTTACGTGCCAGTTGTACTGCGAAGCACACAGCTTTCCTGTGAACCTTCACACCAGGACATCAATATCATTGCTACGTGCAAGCTGGGGCGCGCCTTACGGGTGCGGTACGCCGCCCGGGCAGAGCTTAGAGGCATTGCGTGGGCAATTTGAATGACTTTTGGCGGCGCGAGACAATTTTTTAAAATTTTTTAGAAAAAATTTAATATTTTTTTAAAACTCCCGGATACGGGCGAGGTTGGATATGATGCATCCGGATAACTGAGGGCTTACCGTAGTATATCTTGCGTAAAGAGAGCGCGGGGCACCCATTTTCTTTACTCCCTAGACATAGCCAGGGAGGCAAATCGGACACATGGCGCGTTCACCCCAAATGTCTCCTATTCAACTCGCTGTTTCTCCATAACCACGGCACAAAGAGACTTCTGAATGGCGTCATAAGAAAGAGGAAGACTTGATCGTTAGTACAAAATCTATCTTATTTACTCATGGAATGTAGGTTAAGCATAGAGAGTGTGAATACAGGCAATTTTGGGGGTTCAGCACTGGAAGGCTGGTCCCAGCGGTACCGAAAATACATCCACCCCCAGTCTTTTAGGGGTTAAGGATTGTCCTTTTTATTCAGACTCAACTAATTTACTGTTCCTGTGGAGGAAGAAGAGCCACTGATGAAGGTGTTGATATCATTAAATCGATTTTTATCTCCAACGAAACAAGAAAATATAATCATGTAGATCAGACGCCAGTCAAGAGTGAAGAAAATGGGAAGAAATCTGACTGGTTTTCTTGTTTTGTTTACAACTAGAATTGGGTGTTGTGCTGCACGGTGTTCAGCTGCTCACCCAGGAGATGGTCCACCTCGTCCACCAGATGGAGTACTACATGACCTTTGAGGTGCTTGAGTGTGGCTGGCACGACCTCATGACCGAGCTCAAGACTGCACAAAGTCTTGATGAGGTCATAGCAGCTCACAACAACTTCCTGAAGAGGATTGTTGCTGGAGCTTTGCTTGATGCTGAATCAAAGGTATTTTGATGTATCTTTTCCCATTATTGATGGTTAGGTAGTGCATACAATGCACATAAAGGTTCCTAATGTTCTTTCTTTTATTTCAACAGGAAGTAAGGACTCATCTGAGAACATTTTACAATCTTATCCAAAATTTAAGAGCGCTCCAAGAAAGGCTTGCTCACACTGTATCTGCAGAAGTTAATGCCCGCAAGAATGCAGTCTTGGAGATTAAGGTAAAGAAAAAAAATTACAGAAATTTGAAACTTCATGATTAATAGTTCTTATGTTAGTAAAAATGGCACTATTAGCATCTTAGGAATATTCATTAATGTATCGTAGGTAGTTTTTGCCATCTTTATCATCAGCATTATTTGTTTATGAGATTTCAGAATCCACTTCTCCATATTCCTCTCCAGTATTGTAAAACAGTAACTAGAAGGGAAACACTCTTGAGGTACACAGGCTTGAGACTTAGGGCTGCTCCCTCCAGCTATTATAGCACAGATCATTTGTCAATGTGGTAATTTTTTCATCTATTTTTGATGGCAGCATTGATGATTGCATTGAGAAACTGCAGGCAGGCCTAATTTCAGGTATGATAAGGAGAAAAATGCATTATTTCAATTTTATTTTATGTCGCAGGCTAGAACAGAAGCTGGTGACTTCGGAACCTCAACAGATCACCAGGAAATAGAAAGGAAGAGAAGAAAAGAATTCACATCAAAGGTTGTTCCAAAATTGAAGTCAGATCTCAGGATCAACACTCAGACATATCAGGTAATTAAATATCTTGGCAGCATTTTATATTAGCAGTAAAGTAAATTTTGAAAATTTTAGCAAAAATATTTGTAGTATTTTATCCAAGTGGAATTTCTTTTTTACAGGATATGGTCCAGTCATTTTTACTGATGTTGGCACAGCACGATGACGAAAACCTGCACCTACTGAGCACTCGCCTTGACTTCAACGAGTATTACCACCGCCGTGATCACCGTCTCAACCAGCGCCTCACCTACCACCACAAGCGGAAGAGCATGGGCACTTCATTCTGCCAGTGATAATGATTGTCTGTGATGCCTACAAAGGAGTACTAAATATTTTTCTGTGTTCTGTAGATTGGGTCGAGGTCATGCCAGCAGCAGCTGTGTAAGGAGGTGAATATCACCTGGGATATGTGAGGTCTTTGTGGACAAAGGTGAGTTCTAATGTGATTGTAATCATCTTACTATAGTGAAAG
Source organism: Eriocheir sinensis (assembly GCF_024679095.1). NCBI lineage: Eukaryota > Metazoa > Arthropoda > Malacostraca > Decapoda > Varunidae > Eriocheir > Eriocheir sinensis. The sequence goes on from NC_066535.1 coordinate 4,904,794, forward strand.
TCAGGTGTGTAGAGTGGAAATGTTTAGTACCAAAAGAAAACAGAGGAATGGTCAAGAAAAATTCATGTGAACATGAAAGAGACAGCCATTGCCATCAACCTCACAGTGAAGACTAGTTTCAAGCTATTTAGCTTCATTACGCTTCTGAGATTTTGCCACATACTAAGCTTCTTTTAGCTCACTTGTGCAGGTTTGTGGAAAGGTGAGTACAAACACAGTGTCATAACAGCTCCTGCAACTTAGAATCAGCAATACCTTCAGTTAAGCACTTCTCTGTTACAATTTTTGCACCACAAAATAGTTTAATCTTGCTTTGAGTGGACATCATTTATACACCATACTGGGATTTCGAAACTAGGGGCACAAAAGAGAAATTACTGGTCATGATTTGGAGAGGTTTATGTATGTCCTGCAGTGGAATGATTATTTTAATGAGAAAAAAAAACATTACAGTAGCTTATAGTTTTGATATATATGTTGACTCCCATGTGACTAATCTTATGTGCCTGCCTTTAATATGTGATTTTCATAAATATTTTTTTGAGTAATGTGTTTACCCCTTTGCCACTATAAGTAATGTTAATGGCCCAATGTTTTACGATGGATTTTTTTAAGAACAGTAGAAGTGTATTCAATGAATCAAGTGTTATATTCAAGCTGTTGGATCATGTCAGTATTTTCATGTTTTAAGCAAAATGTGTTTTCATTAAGTGTGGGTTCAGTACTATCCAGACCCCTCTTTCTTAAATTTTCACTGCACTATGATCACACCCTTTCTGTGATGCAGATGTTTGTGGTTATTGGTGACTGCAGTGAGCACAGATCATAGCCAGGGAATGTGATCTGATTACTTGCTGACAAACATTTATTATGAATTGGCCATTATACAAGATATTTAAAAATCCGTCCCAACTTTTCCTAAACAATCAGTTTTATCAATTGTTTTAAGGTAACTAATCTCCATATAGTCACTTGAACTGTGCCTTTAATTTGGTTTTCTGTCTAGACCACCATAGCCTTCAGAGGCATCACTAGATTCATGACATCCTCAGATAAAAACAGACTAGATACAAAAGTATACATAGTATCCATTACCCAGGCAGGAAACCGCATTGCAGTGGTTAGCGTCCCTCACTATGAATCTGCATGCCTGGGTTCACATCCCAGTCTGGGCAGTTGGCACACAGCCCACCCAGCTGTTCATCCTTTTTGAGATGGTCGATAATTGGGTACCTGTGGAAACCTGGAGAAGGTAAACTGCGGTAACCCAAATGTTACACTGTCCCTGTGGGGGTTAATGGGTTCTCCCACCACAGGCTCAAAGGACCAGCGGGACAAAGATGAGGATGGCAGCCACACACAGCTATAGTGTATGCTCCCAACTTTACCATTATATTGGTGTGTTATCTTTTCATTAAAAACTATGAAAAATGAACAAATACCATGCTCCCTTTTCACAATGGCTTGATGGGGAGTGAAAAAGGGCTATGTAGACTATTCTTATCAATATTCTAGGCACAAATAGTTGAAGGAAGGCCAGTCACCAGCCTCAACTTCATATATCATTAAAACTATATCCCTTCAACTTGTCTGTTATGACAGAAATATGGAGACAATGTCATTTAATATATCAAATTTGCTAAATATATAAAATAATATCTTAATCATGTTTTAAACATATTATTCAAGTAAAATCACCATCTTGGCTAATTTCTGATACATTGACCGGAAATGCAGTTTAATAAACAACATGCTACAGTGCCAGTTTCTCCTATTGTTAGTAATTATTTATTGCATCTCAATATACTCTGCCTTTTACCTAAGCTTAGTCAGTAGCCAGTGCCAAAATCATTCCATTTCCAGCTGTATTTCAATGCTGTTTGCCATTCTTTCTTTGCTATTGCATTAAGCTTTAAATATATTGCACAGTACTGTAACTGATTTAGGTGTTATATTTGCTGAAACATGCATATTAGGTGAGGTGACAGAGGAGGTGGTTAGTGAGGCCAGGAAGATGCCAGGTACTATTGGATTACCTAGACTGCAAGGTATAGTGTGGGAGTCCTGCATATCCTGCCAAAAGGTGATATTTTTTTAAGTGCAGATTGATAATGGCAAGATACCTTTGTAAATGGGCATTTGTTATATAACACAGAATTTGGTAAATCCAAAGTCCAAGTTAACTTAAGGAGTAACAAACAATTATGATGATGAGTGGAACTTCATTTACCAGAAGCTGTCTTCTAGAGCTCTGAATGGTTTGGCCTAAAGCATATGCTTCTGAGAAGTCTGTTGAACTTCAAAGTCATCATGAGGTGTGGGTCTGTGTGAGTGGTGGGTGTGAGCTGCAAAGGCACAGGGACACATGACGGTGAATCAGTCGCACTTCAGGAAATCATGTAATCCTGAACTGCATCTTTAAAACACAAACATTTTTGTGTTATGTGGTGACTACCTTGTCATGATTTGCCTTTGTAAACTTCCTGAAACAATTCTAATTTTGCAATACCAGTGATGATAACACAACAGTTGCATGATTGTTTAATGATGGCCTTAAGTTTTATACATTCCTGGACTTGTGTGCTACCAACCATTGTATGTATTGTACCAATTTAGTTATGTAGGTGTGTGAGATAAGCAGCAAGGAAATAAATTTTACTAATAAGTTTCAAACTGTGTAATTTTCTCATTTCTTTTGCATTAGTAGCCTCCCTAATATTATCATTTTACATTTTCAGCATTACCCATATCCAGGGGGTTAGGTGGTAAATATATGCCATCTATTTATAACTTGGATGTCCTATTTCCCCCAGGAACTTTCCCTTGAAAGCACTCACAGTATAAGACCCTCTAGTTTCTCCCAATCGTGCACTGCTCACTACATCAACTCTCCTTGGAGTTGTAAGAAAGTGAATTACCTCAGCTTTCTTTTCACTATGGTGCAGTTCAGTAATTCGATCATAAAGCAATGCTCACTTTATTGTAACTTCTATAACATAATTCATTTAGGCTTTGAAACGACTCGTTCTTGATGTATTTTTTATATTTTTGCACACAGGAAGGGAGAAAATCAGTCCTGTACTATTTCATCATCAACATGTTCAGTGATAATGGCTGATGAGTCAATGATTCAGTGGCCCTCTTCATGTTGTCATGTTCACAGATGGTAAAGATAAAGGAACAGGCGGGGGCATTCGTTTTGCGACGCTAGAGGTGAAATTCTTTGACTGCCGCAAGACGAACTACTGCAAACGCATTTGCCACGGATGTTTTCATTAATCAAGAACGAAAGTTAAAGGTTCGAAGACAGTCAGATACCGCCCTAGTTCTAACCATAAAGAGCTGAAAATTAAGGTGTCGAGTGAAAATTGGGAAACAGAACTCCTTAAATCTTGGTGTTACTTCATAATCTGTTTGCATATTTGTTCAAGTAATAAGGGAAATCACCAGTCGTTAAATATTGCAAGGGCCTTTGCAACAATTCTGATGAGTGAGGTAAAGTAAAAATTTGTAGGAAAATGAGGTAAATCTACCTTAGGGAGTAAAACTTTTTTTTGTAATTCAATTTACTGAGATGATTAGGTAAACAAGTGAACTGAAAGAAAAAAAAATGGAGAAAAAGTTTATTTTTGTAGCGCTCTTAGGTTTAAGTGCACTGCATAGCGATGATGATGATAGTATTTAATGAGCATTTGAGATTCCTTAAGTTTGCTTGTCTTAATTAAGGGACGAGGTGAAGGAAAACGCGTAGTCTTCGCATTACATCAGTTTCTGGACTATTAAACTTTCGTCTTTCCTCACAAGGTCTAGTTTTTCATCAGACCATTGCACTATATTTAATAGATACTGAAAGGGCGCTGTTGAGAACCCTTTCAAAATAAAGTTTCCACTGATGGCGGGTTACGATGCAGTAGCCTCAGTGTGTTGTTGGATAGATAACAATCCTGTAGGCTGAGGGAGACACGTGAGGCGTTATCTGATCGCCCTCGCACCGTACCCGTACTGCTGTCCGGGACACGTGACTAAACATGCGAGCCGCCACTGCGCTGACCAAAGAGACTGCGCACCATAATATAGAGCCAATTTCGCAGTTGTATAATCACACTCTGTACTGCCTTGGGGTTGGGATGGCATGCTCCTCCCTTCTCCTTTGTTGTTTACTTGCAACAATAAACTATCAATCAATCAATCAGTCCAACACAATGGTCTTGTAATCCCCCGAACCAAAACTATTCCGTCTTCTACACCATAAGGATTAGGTTTTCGATGCGACATCAGATGTACCTACAAGAGATTTCCCGTTTGGTTTCCTCAAATTTCCGAACTTAAATAGAAACACAAAACACTACACAAGGAATTTTCGAAGTCTTTAATTGACATTGGTTTGATGGCTTACTAATTAACCCATCATGGAGAACTATGAAAATGGCCCTTTAGTCTTGTTGCCGAAGCACTGACCGCTGAAAGGAATTATGCGCCGTTTTTGTCAGATCAAGAATTAGTAGTAGGCTAGTAGATGTAATGATGTGAAAGTGGGAAAAACGAGAAAATAAAAAAAATACCTTCGAAATTAAAGGACTATGTAATTATAACGGAACAGAAGTATATGAAAAACAAAAATGAATCAAAACTTTTTTTTTTTTTTTTATCCGTGTGTGTGTGTGTGTGTGTCGGAAGATACAACAATGAATGCTGAGAGTTCCACAGCTGGCAGATCATTACCCCATTGGGAGTATATATTTTCCATTACTTGCGGTCGCTTTCAACACACTGCTTATCACGTACTTGTCACCGCTATCGACAAACTGCTGCTGCTTGCATAACTTTTTTTTTTGTTTGTTTGTTTTTTGGTATTTCGTTGGGGACATACCCCAAGGGAGGAAGGCGGTGCATGCCGCGCAACCCCCCAGACGGCTGGTAGAGAGATGCCCAATTCTTTCAAGGAGGCGGCCCAACAACGGGGCTGAGGGTGTCGGAAAGAGCCCACCTTTCCACTCCCATGGCAGCGGGCAGGTCTCGAACCTATACGCTACAGCACCCCACCGGAGCGCAAGGCGCAGACTCTACCACGGGAGCCCCCCGATTGCATGACTTGTGATTCCTAAATAACTCAGTCCGCAACTACATTCAAAGGGTACGAGTAACATTTCATCATTATAACCATGCGTAGTGTGCCCAGAGTTCAATTTCATACTCTGTATCTCGGAAATTTCACATACCTTGGTAGAGTAGTTCTGAACAACGGTGAGTCTCGCCAGGAAGTCTTACGGCAGATTGGCTTGGCCCACGGTGTTATGGACTCCTCAGCAAGATAGGTATCTATGACGTTGTCGATACCTCTGCTCGCTGTCTTACTCTATGGATATGGGACATGACACTAAGCGGGGACTTTGAGAGGCGGACTGGTGCATTTGGTAATAAATGTCTACGCAGAATCATGGGGATATCGCTGGAATGACTTTATGTTAAACCGGCGACTACTCCGTGAGATTGATTCGACATATATTACTTGCATAGTCCTTCAACGCCAACTCGACCAGGCTATACGGAGATGTGGCACGTGCGTTACGCAGAAGCTGACACTGGTCATCGGGTTGTCTATGTAAGAGACACTCCTGAGTGGAGAAGGTCAAGGGGACGCCCACGGAGTTTGTGGCTTGAGCAAGTCGATAGATCCTGTCGGGAGGTACTCACCGGATGGGAAGGGGGCCTGCATGGAGATTCGCCCGGAGGGACCCCCGGACTTGGACGTCTTAGGGTGGGCGAGGGGACGCAACCCCCGGCATATGCTTGATTGATTGATCTTAAGTAGGTTATTTTTGCAACATTTGTTTGAGGCCAATCACATTTATGACATATGCTTCCATTATAGATAGGTAGAGATGGGACGAGGGGATGCATCAGCCGTGGTTCGTAGCGTGATTAAACGTGAGATTGACCTTGAGGGGTGCAAGTGCCCGGGAAAGCAACCGCCACCTTTGTGTGGGAATCCGCCTGTCTCTACCCAATGTGTGTGTGTATGGGCGTATGAGAGAGAGAGAGAGAGAGAGAGAGGGGGGGGGGATGGGGATCAGACAAATACGGAACACCTAAGAGCGATCAATGAGTTAATAACGTTCCTAGTGCTAGATCAGCTCACTTAGTAACCAAGTGAAACTTGTTGTAAAATGTTCAGTACATCCCCCTGTATAAAACACAAACCGTGCCAGAAATTTTCATTGATTGCTTACCCCCGCCAGAAGCCTAAAGGGGGTGACCATGCCCAAAGTGATGGTACACATAACAATTGGTAACCTTTTCAGCTAGGCTCACCTCTCTGGGCTCCCGGTCTAAGACTCGCCGTAACACTGGCGGATGAGAAACGGTAACCGAGAAGCAGTGTGGTCGCCAGGATGAGATGCAGACAGGCATTGGTCTGCCTGAGAGGAACCAGGGTCACCTGCACCCAAAACAACCCACATTGCCAGTCTGGACTTTGAGGCGACGGTGGTTGATAGCCGTACCAACCACAGGCTCTGCTAGCTTAAGAACAATATGTAGGCTATAATGATGTTTGAAATACTAACTAAATAAAGTAGGTTGTCGGTCAGTTATTGGCGAGGCTGGGGACAATGAATTACTTTGTGAAAGAATTTGAGAAAAATAACTCTCAGAACGTAACTCTAACGGATGGAGGCCGTAGTAGTAGTAGTAGTAGTAGTAGTACTTAGTAGTAGTAGTAGTAGTAGTAGTAGTAGTAGTAGTAGTACTTAGTAGTAGTAGTAGTAGTAGTAGTAGTAGTAGTAGTAGTAGTAGTAGTAGTAGTAGTAGTACTTAGTAGTAGTAGTAGTAGTAGTAGTAGTAGTAATAGTAGTTGTAGTAGTAACAGCAGCAGCTTAAGCTTACATAATAAACGCACGTTATATCAGTTTTTGACAAGGCTACGTAAGGGCAGTCACGTGACGCTCTCTGGTAACAAGAATATTTTATTGATGTTAAAAGACAAGCAAGAAAGAAAGTATCAACGGCTCCTAACGTCTTTTCTTGCCTTACAGCAGCTCAAGTACATGAATCCTTGATACGACACTCCTGGAAGTCATTTACCTTGACTTAATTTATTTGTTTTCCTCCAGTGTTGTTTGCCAGTTGTCACACACAAGTCAGGCGGGTGACATCATGGTGACATGCACGGGGTGGCATGACCCCGTGGTCCAGATGCCCGCCTTCCCACGACCCACGGCCCGCCGCCTGATATATAACAAGGGCGCCGGGAGGGTCCGACACACACACTGCCAAGGTGAGACCTCTTCGGGACCTAACTACATTGAGGCGTTCTTCTAGTGGAAGCGATGGTTTATTCATGTGCAGTCTTCTGCATAGATTTTTTTGGGGGATATCCTTGGTTCACAGTACTTTATTTTTCCATTAAGATTTTTTATATATTTATCATATATGAGAGATCACTTGTAAAACTGTCGATTAATCTTGAATGAAGGTAAAATAACGATGTCTTGTGTCTACAGATGAAAGTCTTCGTACTCGCCTGCCTTGTGGCCGCTGCGGTCGCCACCCCGACCCTCAACGAGTGGCAACAGTTCAAGGTAAGTGGGATGCTATGCATAGAAATTGTTTTTCATTGTATTTGAGTTAAATATAATCTAGTATATCCACAGTCAGTAGACACAGGCAGCACCTCACCACGTCCCCCTACAGGCACGGTATGGGAAGCAGTACCGCAGCACCAAGGAGGAGTCCTACCGCCAGTCCGTGTATGAACAGAACCAAGAGTTCATCAACAGCCACAACGAGCAGTATGAGAACGGCCTCGTCTCCTTCACCCTCGCGATGAACCAGTTCGGTGACATGGTAGGTTGATGGGTTAGCTCGTGTGTAAAATCAAGACATGCTTGTCGGATATGAATGAATGAAAGAACCAGTGAACCTTAATTCGTCGCACTGTTTTTTCGACTTTAGTCCATACAGATGTCTTCGTGTTGCCAAGACAGCCAAAGTGATTTACAACTGCAGTGATGAAACTCTTGGCCCACTCATTCTAATGTAATAAGGCAAAATGTTTTTGTGTGTAGCAATGAAAGTGTATTAGCACATTCGAGGGGAAGAGAATGCGATGGCATAAGTTTTAGCTTAAAATGAATTGAAACGATTCTTTTGCCTTAACTTTTTATTTCTCATTAATACCAAGTGTTGTGTCGTGCGAAAATACAAACTGGCTTACTCTTATTGTGTTCCTCATCTCGCAGACCACCGAGGAGATCAACGCTGCTATGAACGGCCTCCTGTCTGCCGGGAAGAAGGTGCCGAGGGGGACCATGTACCAACCCCTCGTTGACGAACTGCCCGACACCGTAGACTGGCGCGACAAGGGCGCCGTCACTCCTGTCAAGGACCAGAAGGCGTGTGGCTCCTGCTGGGCATTTTCTGCGGTGAGTTGGTAACCCATGGGGCGAGGTGAGGGGGGGGGGGGGGCAGAAAGTTGGAAGGTGGTATCATATTATGGTATGTAACATCGACAAAGCGTTACCTCGCCTCAGACCAATAACATGCGGCTGGCATGTTATTCAGTGCACCAACTCGAAGTTACTGTCATGCTTTGACGCACTACTCTTCTAAGTTTAACGAGGGCTGGGTCTTCCTGCAGACTGGCTCCCTGGAGGGCCAGCACTTCCTCAGCACCGGCAAGCTGGTGAGCCTCTCGGAGCAGAACCTCGTGGATTGCTCTGATAAGTACGGCAACTTCGGCTGCGGCGGCGGCCTCATGGACAATGCCTTCCGGTACATCAAGGACAACAACGGCATCGACACTGAGGAATCCTACCCCTATGAGGCCAAGGTGAGTTCCATGACACAGAAAATGACACATACAACTCCTGTCCGTGTTTCCCTTGAAAACTTCGAGCATTTTCCCGTTTGTTAAGATAACCTCATAGCTGTCCATCTCCCTGCTCTCAGAACGGTCCTTGCCGCTTCAACTCTGACAACGTCGGCGCCACCCTCAGCAGCTACGTTGACATCCAACACGGCAGTGAAGATGACCTCCAGAAGGCCGTGGCTGAGAAGGGCCCCGTCTCCGTGGCCATCGATGCCTCGACGTCCACCTTCCACTTCTACAGCAGAGGTAAATACACACACACACACACACACACACACACACACACACACACACTATACTGCCCATTATTATTACCACACACCCTTATCAAGTGCAGCTCTTCTATGGTTTAAAAACAATCCTAGGAACATGACGATGTTATAGCACATTCCCATCCTGTGGGATCCAGTCAGCATATGTATTTATTTGCCTCCTCTTTTAAGGAATCTACTACGATGAGAAATGTTCGTCCTCGTTCCTGGATCACGGGGTGCTGGCGGTGGGCTACGGCACAGACGACTCGTCCGACTACTGGCTGGTGAAGAACTCTTGGAACGAGACGTGGGGCGACAGTGGCTACATCAAGATGTCCCGCAACAGGAACAACAACTGCGGCATCGCGTCCCAGGCGTCCTACCCCGTCGTCTAAGAGCTCCGCCTCTTCGAGCTCTCTCCTCTATGGCCTCGTCTTGGCTGGAGGGTTATAATACGCATCAGTTTTCACGTGTTGCTAAAAAAGAAAAAAAAATAATAGCATCTAATGTTGGCGTATTTGAGGGCTTATGTTATTCTTTGCAGGAGATCCTGACTCTTTCGTACAAAATAATGAGGAGCCCTATATGTACCTGGTACGATTAGAGTAGTGTACCTAGATAATTAAAATGATATAAAAGATAAATGTAATCTTCAATCTTGCTTTGTCTTCTCTAAGGAAACTAGACTTCTAAACTCCTTGGTCTTGGTGGTGGTGGCGTTCCGCAGGTACCGAGGCGCCTGGCGTGGGTGCTTTTTGGGGGACAAAACATAACGATTCCAGAAGCAGGAGCGATAATATCAAGGCACGAATTGAAATGCACTGCCAGACATCGACCAAAACTCAATAAAAATGCCGCATGCTCTTTACAATCGGATATGTAGAGCCTCAGAATTGTGGCGAATAACTCAATAAAATCTGCAATCACCAAATAAATTAATGATCAAAATCTGACCAAATAAAAACATTAACAAAATCTGCAGTCACCAAATATACCTGGCTCTTGGAGAGTGTTTCTGTGACTGGCGGAGAAAGAAAAGTTCCAGAAAACACATTAAGCGAAAACAAGTCGTATAGTAACTATCGTCAAGCACTTATTCGGTGGGATAATCAATGGGCGATAGTCTTGTGTTGCCATGGCGACGACTGTCAAACACTAGAAGGCGACCAACCATCCATGCATTCCTTCACTACATCCTTGCCATTGCCTCTCCATCTTCACTAAACACCCAGGAAATACATTTCTTTATATGCAAGCAACTCGAGGTGTAAAGCGTATCGTTCAAGGAAAAAATGACAGCATGGTGTTTTTAATTAAAGATAATAACATCGAAGTTAAATATTTGATAAGAATATAAGTTAATCCTACTGCTTTTCCATTTGCTATTAACACTATCCATGCAGCCTGAAAATATACATCCTTATGCGCAAGCAAATCGAGATGTAGAGCATAATATCGTCCAAAGGAAAACTACTTCAAGATGTTATTGAGAAGTAACAACATTGAAGTTAAATATTTTATAAGAATGTAAGTCAATCCATGCAACTGCTTCTCCATTCTCACTAAACACAATTTATGCACACCCCAAAATACATTTTATACACAAGCAAATCGAGATGTACAGCAAGGGAAAACGACTGCAAGGTATTATTTTAGCGGCGACAACATCGAAGTCAAACATCTGATAATAAATGTGTCAGTCATTCCTGCTGCTGTTTTTCGCCTCCCGTCGTGTAGGTGTCCGAGCTGCCCTCACCTCGCTCGCCCAGGAAAGCCACGTTGGCGTAACCTTTCCCGCGTCACACAAACAACGGCGGCAGCGGCTTCATTATCATTTATCTTGAGGAAAACATTTTGGGGTTTTGAGGCAACATGGCTGTCCACCTTGCTGGCCACGCGCTGAAATCATTAACAGCGGAATGCTTTGAATATTTGCTTATTATTGACTTGATAAAGGGTAGAGTCAGTTCCTATAGATATAGTAGTCAGCCGAAGCTGTCGATGTTGGTTTATCATTTACCTAGCATGTAGAGATTTTTATCTACCATCCACCTTCAAGGCTTGCAGTTTATTGGTGCAATTATCCCCTCAGGCATCAGGAAGAGCTTGATGTTGGATTAATTGGCAACTTGCAAGGCGGCAGCGGCGGAGAGAAGCCAGCGCCTCTCACATACGCAGGCATTCCTCGCCTGACCTGCGCGACGTCCAGACGCTTCTCCCGCTGCTCCGTTCACCTGCATACAGTCCAGGTGTGTTGGGAAGGGGGAGGTGGAGAGGGTAGAAGTTTCCCGTAAGCTGCTAGAGGTATGATCACTCAAAACATGTTTAACTCTACGTCCTTTTTTTATTTTGTAATATTATCTGCTTCCTCCTGTGAGATTCACCCGTTAAACTGACAGGTCATGATGAAAATGACTTTAAAATTAATGCAACAAGCAAGATATGTAAGTGAGGTTGGAGTTACTCATCACAAAGTATTAGGGATATAACCAGTAGGTTATATCCCTAGTTAGTAAAACCTTATTTAGGAAAAATCTCATTTACTGAATATTTTAAGGCAGTTCACTATAATGCGAAGATGAATATGCATGTTTGCAGTATACATTTGTATGATGTCTACGCAACTTCCTTTTTGAATCTGTGGAGAGTATTACGAGCTCTTTATCACGATGCACATCGGAGCGTGACAGCCGCTGCTCGTGTGTCATGTGTCACGCTAACGCCGCGGCGGCAGACGTCCTGGGCTGCCGGGGAGAAGGGCGGGGGCATAGTCTTGCATTTCTTGGACTTTGGTAGTAGCGGCCTCAGGTAAATGTCCTTAGTCCACTTACTGAGTATTGTCAACCAACTTTTTTGCCCTATATATATATATATATATATATATATATATATATATATATATACATACATATATATATGTATATATATGTATATATGTATATATATATATATATATATATATATATATATATATATATATATATATATATATATATATATATATATATATATATATATGTATATATATATTCTAACCCCAGACTGTTGCCGCAGTAATCCCGCCGAGTGCACCCAGATCATTGAAGTTCCCAGGCCGCCGAGTGTCGGCTGTGAGGTAACGATTAGCGAATGAGGCGACATGATATCTAATGTGGCAGGACAGTAAGAAAGCTTTGATGCAGGAGTTTAACTTATTACGTAAATAGAATGTGCCAGTAATTAAACTTGGTGTTTTTTCGGAATGAAAGGGCAACAAAAAAGATAGGCGGCGCAAGGCATGAGTTCACAGTATAAAATCGTATTGTGAGGCATAAACCCTTGCAAAACTTTATATTATCTTTAGATTTAACTACATAAACTTGTTTTCTTCCCCAAATTCAAATATCAATAGGTAAGTTTGACAGACATATGATATGACTGACGCATCGGCTTCATGTTAAGAAGAGCAGCTGACAGAACAGCGTATAGCAATTACATGAGATGCAAAGGTGGTGTGAAACTAACATGAATTAGTACTATATGAGGGACTTTAATAACACCAACAAACTAAGCGTGACGCTACATCAGGAGCATTTAGAGAGTTTAGGGGGTGGGGAAGTAGAGCAACGTATTCCTCGTGACAAAGTGATGCTTGAGTTAGAGTATGACACAGTGAGCGGCGAAGTATGTATCGAAATGTCTACTTTTGGGGCACCGAGCGTGGGCTATAAATGTATAAAATGTAGCGAAGACAGTAAGGCAGAAAAAATAGAAAAATGCAGTAGATGAGACGGTAAGCTACATGGAAATATCAATATAGATATCTTCCTTTCGCTGACGAAAAGTAAAGTAGAAAAATCGTAGACCATTATTATAGGAGTCAAGGTGGGCGAACAATGGTGCTAATTACTAAAAACGAAAGGAATATGAAGGTTGAGGTAGCTGACGGTGCAGGAGGAGGCAAGGGAGATGGAGCACGGTGATCAGAATTTGAATTACGAGCATGATCATAAGGAGGGGAAGGAAGAGGAGAAAAATGGGATGGATCGTAGGGATCAGAATTATAATTACGGCCATGATTACAAGGAAGAGAAGGAAGAGGGGGAAAGGCTGAGGAAGAGGAGGAACGCGGGGAGTAGAATCAGGATTACGATCACAATTAAGAAGAGAAGAAAAAGAAGGAAGACAAGGAAAAGGCTGAGGAGGAGAAGGAGTAGGAAGAGGAAAATGGAATAGAAAGCGGGTGATTAGAATGAGTCAAGGAGAAGAAGGAAGAAAATGAAAAGACTGAGGGAGAGGAGAAGGAGAAGGAAAATGAGATGGAACGCGGAGAAAAGAATGAGAACTATACGATCATGATTAGAAGGAAGAGAAGATACAGGTTGAGGTAAAGGAGGGTGAGGAAAAGGCTGAAAAGAGAGACGAAAAGGTTAAGGAGGAGGAGGAGAAGGCTGAAGAGGAAGAAGGTGAGGAAAAGGCTGAAAAGAGAGACGAAAAGGTTAAGGAGGAGGAGGAGAAGGCTGAAGAGGAAGAAGGTGAGGAAAAGGCTGAGAAGAGAGACAAAAAGGTTAAGGAGGAGGAGGAGAACGCTGAAGAGGAGGAAGGTGAGGAAAAGGTTGAGAAGAGAGAAGAAAAGGTTAAGGAGGAGGAGGAGAAGGCTGAAGAGGAGAAGGAAGAAGAGGGCGAGGGGAGGTCATGTGGGACAAGGGCATGAGGAGTAGGGAGAAGGAGAGGGGAACGAGGTGTGAAGTGCGGACGCCTCTGTATCATGGAATGTTTGCTCGGTGGTCGCTAGGCAACGCATGTGACACGCCCTGGTGTGTGTGTGTGTGTGTGTGTGTGTGTGTGTGTGTGTGCATTAGCAAGTGCATATGGATAATTTAGAGCAATTGGAAGTCATGGAAACGCTTACGCCGTGTACTAAACAAACACAAAACCTAGTAATTAAGACGTTGAGGAGACGCATGCAACACTAACACAACTCACGCAATACACTCACTCATGCACAACACCCACACGCAACACCCGAAATTGATCTCCACCCAAAATTGACCTCCACCCAAAATTGCCCTCTTTTCTAGCCTCTCGTTCTTTCTTTCTTTTTTTTTTTTTTTTTGAGCAGCGTATAACGGACTTTTTTGTTACTGCCTTTGTTTTTAGCCATTGAGCCGTTTCCCGTGCGCTACCCCTCACACGCAAAACAGCCACCCATGGCCAGGAATTCCTGCCACGTGTAACGCCTTGGGAAGCAGCATAACATAAATAATAAACGAAGTAGATAACAGCAGCCAAGGGGTACTTCACTAGCGCTCTAAGTGCACGCAATGCTTTATTTAGCCCCCGAAGCACTCCGCCCATCCACCCGCTGCTCGTAGTGGAGTCGTGGGGTGCTCATAACGCTGGGTAATGCATAGTTTGAGGCTTTAGTACGGGACGCAGTATGGCTAAGCGTACCGTGGTATTATTCGCGTGCAAATAAATTACCGAAGCACTCCAGCTAGGCACGTGCTGCTCTTAGGGGTGTGGAATGCATTTACGTTGGACAATGATGTTAAGTTCAAGGTCTTTATCATGCAAGTTTTGGGGAGGCGGTAGCTGAGTGAATAGCGTGACGGCGCCGCGTCCAGGACGACGCGGGTTCGCGCTCTGGCCGGTGCCACAAGCTGGGATTTTTCAGTCACCGTCGAGTGCCTAAGACTACCCACATGCTATCCAGAAGACCACCTATCAACCCGGACTCAAGATTCTAGGATCAAAGATGAGCTCCGGGGGGGCAGCATAAGCCAATACAAGATAGCGCCACTATAAATACTTGCCTGCGCCACAACGGGCTGGGGCCGACCATCGGGCCCCATCAAGAAAGCCAAGCAGCGCCATAGGCGAATACGTAAAAAAAAAATCATAGGTAAAGTGCAGATGATCAAAGAATCCCACGCGAAAAGTCTAAAAAATATAGATGGATATGAACCTACATTTTACACTGACAAATATTGGGTGTAGTGGAGAATAAGCGCTCACTGCTGAAAAAAATTGCTTTATGCTGAAGAGTTCACGCTTAGTAGTGAAGACTGCATGGTTAAGGCAAAAACATGGAGGCATTACTGAAAAATCCACAAGTAATACTAAAGGATGCACGTTTAAAGACGTACAATTAGGGATAAAAGTGCAATGTTAAAAATGCACCCGAAATACTGAAAAAAAAAAATCTACGTACTTATAGTTAAGACTGCAAATGGATATATATTTAGAAGAAAAAAAAAACAAGACCTAACTTACGGAATCTATGTAGTTCAGAAATCTACTTGTATACTTTTAAAGACCTCACTTGTTTATATATTTTGGAATACAAGAGCTAACCTACAGAATCTATGTAGCTCAGAAATATCCCTGCACATGCATTGTAGATCTTCGTCCTCTTTCACCCCTCCCCCGACTCACACAAAACATATTTATGGGAAGACTTCAGAACTTACAAGATCTATGTATAGCTTATAAATATTACTGCATATGCATTGTAAATCTTTTCCCCCTCTCTCATCTTATTCTCCGACTATAACACAAAACATATTTATGGAAAGACTTAACTCTAATCCTCAGAGATGCACGCACGTGAATTACAGCGCAAGGGGAGAGAAAAAAACAAGAAAAAAATGAAGCTTATCCCTCGTCTTCTTTGTTGTTATTTTGTTGTTGTCCTGTGTAGGTAATCGTGAGTCCTTGTTTGCTTTCTTTCCTACTCTCGTGACTCGGAATCGCTCTCAGGACGTTCGTGTGCGTGTCTGCGAAATATTCAGACGAGCCACACACACAAACTACTAGGTCAGGGTACCCATTCTCTCTCTCTCTCTCTCTCTCTCTCTCTCTCTCTCTCTCTCTCTCTCTCTCTCTCTCTCTCTCTCTCTCTCTCTCCCCCCCCTCACACAAGAATACCAATACATCATCCGGCGGCTCGAAGTAGTTTACACTCAATACTTGCGTGCCTGATACAACGAATTTTGCTCATTATAAGTTTACCGTCCATGGCAAGCGTGACTAATAACACAGAGGGGGCGCGCGCACACACACACACACACACACACACACACGGACAGGATGACCCCTCCAAAATAAATGTTGTCTGTTTGTATGTATCTTTTTTTATTCTTTTTAGACAGGTGTGGAGTTGATATCACCTGCGTAGTCAAGGAGGTTAGAAAGAAAACGTCAAGAAAGCCCCAGAAGGTTTATTAAGTATGCATTAACTCCACACTAGGTATTTTTAGCAGGGTGTATAATTATCGCCAACTTTGTATTCCGGCTAATGGTCTTAATGCATTATTTTGGAGCTTTTAACCTTTTTCTTTTTCTCTCAACTCCTGACATTTTATTTCATGGTAATTCTTTTCATCTCTTAAATATTTCAGCTTTTATGACTTTAGCGCAATTTAGCTTATATTTGCTCGGGCACCTACGTATGTATGTATGTATGTATGTATGTAAATATGCAGGTGTTGATGTGTACGTGTCCCAGGTGGTTGCTGTGGTGTCGAGGGGGAGAGGGGGCGTGTCCGGGAGGGGAAGCTCGATCAAAGTCACCTGGAATGGGGTCTCCGGCATGTGGAAGGGGGGGCGAAGGGAGGAGCGACGCGCCCCTTCCCTCTCCAATCCCCCTCCCCTCTTCCCTTCGCCGCCCCCCGCCCCCTGCACTCTCCTTGTCGATAGTGAATATGGTCTGTCTCACCTCCCTTGCAAGCGAAGTATTTTTTACCCGACAGAAAATAGCGGAGGAGGTTGTTGTGAATTTGTTAAGTTTGCTGGTTTTCTTGGGTGCCGGATTACATTAAGGATTGCCATTAAACCTTAGAGGAGCAGTTTTAAACAAAGGGTGCCGTTGAAAACACGAAGGGCGTTGTAAATGAGGGCGGTCTATAACAGTTGTAAGGATAATCCACCCGAACACGTATCAAAGCGGATCGAGTCTTGGGTCCGTTTCTCAGATACTTTCGGCTTTCAGAACAAATATTTCCAAGGGTCACAAAGGAGGTTAGTCGGGTTCTCATGAGTGCTTTTTGTTTTTTTGTATTCATGGTGCGGAAACTGTCAGACTATCACTAGGCTCATAAAACTACCCACGGAAACATCCACAACAATCTCACAAAAAATCTTATCAAATGTGAGATTGTGAGCTCCGAAATGATTGAGAATTTGTGTATTAGGCGTTTCGTTAATTCAGACACGCAGAGGGCATGGGATTGGGGTGCGTTCTGATACTAGTTCTTCTGGGACGACTGACACAGAGAGAGAAATGTGTAATAATAAAGAATAAAGATAATACCAGACCATCGGGTGTTACATAAAGTCAAGGGAAGGAACGCTGCTTTCTCTGACTCATTCACACGGGAATAGACGGATTGGGGAGAATAATGAAGATACGTGATTCTGAAAACCACGATACCAGACATTATAGGAAGTCTTCTAAGTGGTTCTATATAAGGCCTTGAAAATGAATGTTGCTTTTTCCGACGACTTCGCATGAAAATAGACGTCTTGGGAAGAATAATGAAGATGTGTAATACTGAATGAATGAAAACCAGACAATAGGCAGTCTTCTAAGTGATGCTATTATAAAGCCTTGAAAATGAATGTTTTTTTTTCGACGACTTTCATACCAGACAATAGGCAGTCTTCTAAGTGATGCTATTATAAAGCCTTGAAAATGAATGTTGCTTTTTCCGACTACTTCGCATGAAAATAGACGTCTTGGGAAGAATAAGGAAGATGTGCAATACTGAATAAATGTAAATCAGACAATAATATGCAAGTCCTCTCAGTGATATTACAAAGAGTCAGGGAAAGGAGTGTGGCTTTCCCTAACTCATTCGCATGGAAGTAAAGGGCTTGGGGAGAACAGTCAAGACCAAGCTGTATGTAAGAAACCCTTTGAGTATTGTTACATAAGGTCGGGGGGAAAAAAACTCATTCGGAGCAGGATAAGGCGAATTGAAATACACCCTAAGCAAGTTATCGAAATCCTTTGAGTGGTGTTACATAAAATCAAGGAAAGAAAAAAAAATATTTGGGGCGAGGCTTAGACGAATAAAAATAAAACCCAAACAAAATATCGGAAGACCTTTAAGTGGTATTACGTAAAGTCGGGGAAGGTAACTATTTCAGGAGAAGCAAAATCGATGTAGGTTTTTCTTGGTAACGTGACTCACGCTTGGAGTGATACAGCTCCTCTTAAAATTATCCTCCACCTTATGAGCGATAGAACAGATAATGAACAAAACCTAGAGAATATAGACACTGTGAATATTAGAAGGTGAATATAAAGATGTATAATAAAAGGAGTATATTATTTTTTGACATGTTTAGTGGTACAGAAGCTCTTGAATATTATCTATCTATCTATCTATCTATCTATCTATCTATCTATCTATCTATCTATCTACCTTATGAGTTACAGAATAGAGTGAGCAAAGACAAAAGTATGGATGATAGAAATAACAAATGGCGTGTGTATTTTTTTCCTCCAGGTAACGTGACTCATACTTGGTGGTACAGCTGGTCCTAATATTGTTATCTTCTTTATGGGTGATATAAGAGAGAGAGTATACAAAAAACTAGAGTATGGACGATAGAAATAATAAATGGAGTATGTATTTTTTCTCCAGGTAACGCGACATACTTCTACTACAGCTGCCCCTTAAAAACTATACATCTACTTTGAGGAACAGAATAGAGGGCACACAAAAACTAGAGGACATAGGCGATAGAAATAATAAAAAAAGGTGTATATTTTTTCTCTAAGTAACGTTTCGCATACATAGTGGTATACAACTGCCCTTGGAATTATCGTCCACTTTATGAGCGACAGAATAGACGGAGTGAAAACTAGACGGCGTGGACGCTATGAATAATCAAATGTGTGTGTTTGTAGTTTAGCTTTTCCGTATCACGCCACACACAGGGGTTGTAGGTATACTTTCTGACTCACATCTACATCTGACTGAAGGCAACTTTGAATTCTTACTTTGGTACAATGGCGAAACTTTCATTATTATTTATGCAAGGTGCGTGTGTTGTATATATTACTAATTGGAGTACTTATTTCTTGTTTTGTTCCTTCCATCACGCGCCTCCTTCATTCACCTCATCAAAGTTTCTATAAAATACTTCACGTAAAGGTCAGTGACGTCACCGTTGACCCATCGTACTACCGTCATTACCTGAGGCGATGGTTCCTTTCCCGAAAATTTAAATGTGAAAGGAAGGAGATAAAGGATGGAGTGTGAAGGGGTAATATTTCACAGCAAGCACAAAGAACGTATTATAAAAATTGCTTTCCCGTACGAAGAAAAGGGGAACAATAATAAGAACAAGAGCGAGAGGTGAGAAAGCGAGAATATTGATGGAAAAGAAAAAGAAAAAAACAGGGGTGAGGTTATATCAGGTATTTGGGTCTGGTGTGTTTTTGTATTCTGTTGATTTCCTATAACACGTCACTAACTCACCCACCACCTCGTCGCCACCTCCACCACCAACACCCCTCCACTTCTCCCTCCACCTCCTCCATCACCACCAGCAACACCACCTCGCCACTCCCTCCACCACCAACGCCCCTCCACTTCTCCCTCCACCTCCTCCATCACCACCAGCGACACCACCTCGACCCCTCCCTCCACCACCAACGCCCCTCCACTTCTCCCTCCACCTCCTCCATCACCACCAGCAACACCACCTCGCCCCCTCCCTCCACCACCAACGCCCCTCCACTTCTCCCTCCACCTCCTCCATCACCACCAGCGACACCACCTCGACCCCTCCCTCCACCACCAACGCCCCTCCACTTCTCCCTCCACCTCCTCCATCACCACCAGCAACAACACCCCACAGGGGTCAGTGCTGGGACCCATACTTTTCATCATATATATCAACGACCTAGAACTAGGATTAAAATCCAATCTTTCAAAATTTGCCGACGACACAAAGGTGGGTGGGTGGGCGACGACGAACTGCTGCGAAGAGTAGAGAGAGAGAGAGACCTGGACCTCAGTCACTCAGTGGTCGAAAAATGGCAGAACCAAATTCAAATGTAAAATGTGTAAATCCGATCATATCAGCAGACAACATGTATACCATACCACACCACCACTACATGTTGTGCAGTGCAAGAGAGGAAGAAGGGTCACACCATCACAATGACTGAAACAAAACAAAAACAACACAGTCCGCCTGTCAAGAAATAAGAATACAAATACTGGGTTCATATCGAGGAACGAGAAACACAGACGAATTATGTTATATTATCCTTGTATAATTCGCTGGTAAGGCCCCATACTGGATGCGATACAATCTTACAATTCTGACATTATTTGAGACACTTGAATTGATGACGATAGAGCGCCGCGCCACGCCACACTGATACCATACCAAAGAAGAACGGAAAATGACTCGAGCGACTCAACCTCTTCAAACCTCTTCACGAGACGAAGAGAGGAGACATGATACAAGTCTTACAAGTCTTTACTAGCTGAACACAAGCTCAGCAACGTTGACTCTTCACACTCTTCTAACACACGAACACAAAAGAACAAAAAACAAAAAAAAGCAAAGCCAAGCCGACAGATACAGGGCATAAGCAGTTATTTCTCGAATGAGCCTTCTCTCGAGTTCACTTAATAGAGACCATCAAAACCTTCCAAACGCAGATCCACCAAGAAAAATCAAAACAGCCAAGAAACTTTGCTGCAAAAGTTCACTGCCACTGAACAAGGTCCTCCCTGAGGTTAATCAACCTTCCCACAAGCCCTCCTGTGGCCTTGAAAGATTAAAATGATTGAACGAGCCATGACTAATAGCATGAGGAACAGCCTCTTTAGCCTGCGCTGTCCCTCCCTCCACCACCAACACCCTTCCAATTCTCCCTCCACCTCCTCCATCACCACCAGCAACACTATCTCGCCGCCACCTCCACCATCAACGCCCCTACACTTTTCCCTCCACCTCCTCCATCACCACCTGCAACACCACCTGGACCCCTCCCTCACCCACCTCGCCTCTCCCTCCACCACCAACACCCCTCCACTTCTCCCTCCACCTCCTCAATCATCACTAGCAACCCCTCCACCACCTCCATCCCTCCCTCACCCACCTCGTTGCCACCTCCCCCAATCCTCCCTCCACCACCACCACCGTCATCACCACCGACCCAGTTTCGACCACTCCCTTCCTTGACCACCACCACCACCACCGCCCTTACTCCTCCCTCCCTCCCTCCCTCTGCCTCCACACTTCAGCAAACAACACCTCGCCTTCACGTCACGCCTGTCTGTCTGTCCGTCTGTCTGTCTCTCTCTCATTACCAACACGCATTGCTATTGACCTGTCATCTCACTCTCTTCTCTTATTCTTAGGTTTCTTGGACCGCCCTTTACGTTAATCCTATTCTTTTTATTTCTTTATATATAGTTTCTGTCCATTTATCAGCTCTCTCTCCTTCTCTTTCTTACCCTACCATGCAATCGCTAAATGAGATGATGGAGAAGAGGGAGTCATAGGGAATGGGAAACAGCCAGAGAATGAAACAGAACGAGGGAAAAGGAAGAGAGGATATCAATTTAACCATAAGAATTAGTTCAAAAAGACAGTGGGGAAGTTTCAATGACATGGGTTAGGTTTTGAGTCTGTTAGAGAGAATATGTCAATTTAATAATAAGAAAAGGGGTAAAAGGAAAGACAGAGGGAAAGTTTTCAAGATATGGGTTTGATTATCAGTCTATTAGAGGGAAAGATAGATGACTAAGAAATAAGAATGAGCAGGAGAGGGAGGGAGTGGTGAAAGGGAGAAATGCGTGGATATAATATTCGAAAAAGGAGAAAGAAAATAGAATGACAGCGGAGGACTAAGGATGGGGAGGGTGGGAGAACATATCGTCACCCTCATAAAATAATCGCCTAAGTCATTTTTCAGCGATTTCCAGGTTTTTGTTTACATCAATTTTTCAACATGTGACGCCCATTTTTGTATAGTTGCCTTCGTCATTCAGGGTTTGAGTGTTCTAGAATTGGCCTTTCCATTTCTGCCTAAATCTTGAGCCAAATGAAATAATGACCGTTCTTTTTCTGATTTCCTGTAAAGTAGAAAATAATGACTTAGGTGCTTTGTTTACGAAGGTGACGATATATAATTCGAAAATGGATAAAGAGAGTATAGTTGCAGTGAGCGGCGGAATCCTCTAAGGCGTGGGTAAGGTTGTGGATCCATTCCTAACCTAACCTTTAGACTAGGCTTAGAAGAGGTTTGGAATGTCATGCCTACAATCGATCTCATTCCTCATTCCTCTTCCTACTCTTCTCTCCTCTCCTCTCTTTTCCTTCCCTTTATTCTTATCTCCTTTCCTTCCTTTCCCTTCCTTTCTTTTCCTTTCCTTTACTTAAATTTCCTTTCCCTTGCTCTCCCATCCTCTCTGCCACCCCATTTCTTTTCTCCTCTCTCTTCTCTCCTCATTTCCCTTCCTTTCTCTTCCCTTCCTTTCCATTCCTTTTCTCTCCTCTCCTTTTCTTTTCTCTTCTCTCCTCTTCATCCTTTGCTTTCTTTACTCTTTTATTCTCCGTCCCTCTTCTCTTTTCTATTCCTTTCCTTTCCTTTCCATTTCTTTCCTTTCCTTTCCTTGCCTTTCCTTTCTTTTCCTCTTCTCCTCTTAACTCTTCCTTTCCCAGACTCTTCTTCTTTATCGTCATCTTCCTCTCCTCCATTCCTCTCCTTTCCTCTCCCGTCATCACCCTCCTCATTACTATTTGAGGGCATTAGCTGGCGCTCTCGAAAATAACTCGCCATGGCCTCGGCCATCCATTCCTGGCGCACACCGAAAGGCCACGCTCACTCAGGGGGAGGGGATCTAAATGTCCTCTGGGGGGGAAGGGCGGATGCGTGACGTCAAGCAAACATCACGAATACCTTTTGATAGCACTACCTGGCTTGTATAGAGGAGGAAGAGGAGGAGGAGGAGGAGGTTAGGGAAGAGGAAGAGGAGGAGGAGGAGGTTAGGGAAGAGGAAGAGGAGGAGGAGGTTAGGGAGGAGGAAGAGGAGGAGGTTACTGAGGAGGAGGAAAACGAGGTTATTAAGGAGGATGAGGAACACAAAGGAACACAAAGGAAGAACAAACAACAGCAGACATGATGGTCCTTACGAGGCTGTTTGTGACAAGCTACACTAACTATCTAATCAAAAGTGGCAGATGAAGGACAGCAAAGGCGAAGGCTCCTCCCCACCCCCTCATCCCTTCAGCCAAAGCTGGCAGGAATGGAAAAAGAACTATGCAGCATGGAAAAACTGCATGGAAATTATGTAGGAAAGAGGAAAGAACTACCATTACTGCTACCACTAACCGGGTTATAAAAACGAACAAGGACACCAGTATTCGAAAGAACTTAACGTTATTACGACAATAAGTAATATCTTAGTTGCTGGTTGGATTCAAAATACTTGTCTAATCTATTCTTGAAGGTCGTAACTGTTGTACTATAAACGACGTCACAGGGTAGGGAATTCCAAACATTAACGACTCGATTGAAGAAGAAGTGTTTGGCTTCGTGCGACGATAATCTTTTACCACTTATCTTGATATTGTTATTTCTTCTTGTGCTATTTGATCGATCATTTGTAAAGTAATCTTCCGCATTCATATCACTGAGTCCTTTAAATATGTTAAACACTTCTATTAGATCGCCTCGCATTCTTCGTTTTGATAGACTGCATAAATTTATTTCTTTAAGCCTTTGTTCAGAAGATACATTTCTCAATCTAGGAATCATTTTTGTTACTCTCCGTTGAACCCGTTCTAACTTTTCTACGTCTTTTCTGTAATAGGGAGACCAAAACTGTACACAGTACCCTAGATGGGTTCGAACCAGCGAATTATACAGTTTTAATATTACTTTTTCCGATTTATTATTAAGATCTGTTTCCGTCGAAATGTATTTATTGAGGTTATTGAGGAGGAGGAAGAGGAGGAGGTTAAGGAGGAGAAGCTTAAAGAAGATGATGAAGTAGATGAATAATTAGATGAGAAAGAAGATGAAGACGACGACGAAGAAGAACAAGAACGAGAACATCAAGAAAGATAAGAAAACAAAAACAAGAAGAACATAAAGAAGAACAAGATGAAAAAAACAAAAACAAGAGCAAGAAGAAGAAGAACAAGAAGATCAAGTAAAAACAAGAACAGAAAGAAGAGCATAAAGAACAAGAAGAAAATAATAAAATAATAAAAAAGAAGAAACGAGCCGAAGATCAATAACAATAACAGCAGCAACAACAACAACAACAACTACTACTACTACTACTACTACTACTACTACTACTACTACTACTACTACTATTACTATTACTATTACTACTCCTTCTAAAAATAAAAACAATAACACCACAAGTAAGACAAATAAAAAGAAAATATGATGATTGCTTCCAATAAAAAAAACGGAAGCAATTTTTTTTTTTTAGCAAGTCTCTTTTATTCATTCTTTGTTTTTAAGCAGCTTTAATAATATGCTCTCTCTCTCTCTCTCTCTCTCTCTCTCTCTCTCTCTCTCTCTCTCTCTCTCTCTCTCTCTCTCTCTCTCTCTCTCTCTCTCTCTCTCTCTCTCTCTCTCTCTCTCTCTCTCTCTCTCTCTCTCTCTCTCTCTCTCTCTCTCTCTCTCTCTTTTTTCCCTTCTTCTTCTTCTTCTTCTTCTTCTTCGCCATTTTCTTTATTTTCCTTTCCTTTCCTTTCCTTTCCTTTCCTTTCCTTTCCTTTCTCTCTCTCTCTCTCTCTCTCTCTCTCTCTCTCTCTCTCTCTCTCTCTCTCTCTCTCTCTCTCTCTCTCTCTCTCTCTCTCTCTCTCTCTCTCTCTCTCTCTCTCTCTCTCTCTCTCTCTCTCTCTCTCTCTCTCTCTCTCTCTCTCTCTCTCTCTCTCTAGCCACAAGCATGACGTGTCTGAGGCTCATAACCTAGGCGGAGCACGGGGCGTCCAGACTCGTTACTACATCACTCTCCCCTGGACGGCTCTTGACATTGATAGGTGGAGGGGGGGATGGGGGAAGGAGGGAGGGAGGGAGGGGAGGGAGGGGTTTTTTAAGGTCAAAGAAATGCCAGTCCTATCCAGGCCGGAATGCATGAATTTTTTAAGAAGATGAGTGAAGAAAGTAGGCCACAATGAAGTCTCTCTCTCTCTCTCTCTCTCTCTCTCTCTCTCTCTCTCTCTCTCTCTCTCTCTCTCTCTCTCTCTCTCTCTCTCTCTCTCTCTCTCTCTCTCTCTCTCTCTCTCTCTCTCTCTCTCTCTCTCTCTCTCTCTCTCTCTCTCTCTCTCTCTCTCTCTCTCTCATTTATTTCTCTATAATGATAATGGTTTTCAGTAGCTGACGTTTCTGCTTATTTGACTTTAATGTTGCAATCAGTATCGAAGCTATAATAGATTGATGTGTTAAAAGTATGCATGCGCTCTCTCTCTCTCTCTCTCTCTCTCTCTCTCTCTCTCTCTCTCTCTCTCTCTCTCTCTCTCTCTCTCTCTCTCTCTCTCTCTCTCTCTCTCTCTCTCTCTCTCTCTCTCTGCGACCTGCTATACCTGTCTCATTCCTGTCCGTCTCTTCCCAGCATGACTCGCGAAGATGAGATGAAGGAGGCAGCTGCCGCGGCGGCCGACGAGGCAGAGAGTGGGATGGACAAGCTGCGGTGCCTCCTGCTGACCCGCGGCTACAACGGCATCATGCAGTTCGGAAGGTAGGGCAGAAGGGAGGGTTGGAGAGCGAGGGGCAAAGTATCATATTCATAAATCTTTCGGCACCCAACCTCTCATATTTCACAAGGCTTTCGTAGGAGTTTTAGGCAATTCCAGTAGCTTATAGTTTTATGTTCCTTCTGATAGTTCGACCCTTCTTCCGTATCATGAACCTAAAAGGGCAGTCATTAGATCCCGACTGATCTCTCCTTTTTGGCCCTTGGAAATAGTTGATGCGCAAGACGAAAGTGTCTGACAATAGGTGCCTAAGTTCCTAAAGGGGGGAGGGGGTTCCTAATAGGGGAGGGGGGTCCTAAAGGGTGGAGGGGGGTCGTAAAGAGTAGTGTGGGGGAGTCCAAATTAGGCATATTTGGCTGGGATCGGAAGGTAGTGGAGAGGGAAAGGTTAGATGGTGAGGGGGAAGGTTCCGAAAGAGTGTGGGAGTTTCTAATGGGGGATGTTAAGTAGGGCTCAAAGGGCAGTGCAGCTAGGAAGGTTGGGTGGTGAGGGGCAGGCTGTAAGAGGGAGGGGTTCCTAAAAGGTGTTGGGTGAGTTCAGAAGGTAGCGTAGAAGGGAAGGTTGGGAAGCGAGGGGCAAGGTTCTAGAGAGGAGGGAAAAGAGGGAACCAAAGGATGATGCTTGGGTAAATTCGGGAGGTAGTGTATAAAGGGTGGTTGGGTGACATGTGGCAAGGTTTCTGAAAGTGGGAGGGAGGTTTCAAAGGGTGATGTTTGTGTGGGTTCTTAAGGTAGTGCAGAGAGGGGACGAGGGGGCAAGGTTCTTATGGGGCAGGGAGGTCATAAAGAGCCACGTCTGGGTGAGTTCAGAAGGTAGTCTAGAAGGGAATGTTGGGTGGCAAAGGGGCAAGGTTTTTAAAGAGGGAAAGGGGTCCTAAATGATGATGCTTGGGTGTGTTTAAAAAGCAGTGCAGAAGGGGAGGTTGAGTGGTGAAGGGCAAGGTTTCTAAAGAGGGGGAGGGGGTTCCTATAGGTCGATTTTTTGGTGGGTTGGGAAGGTAGTGTATAGAAGGGAAGGATGGGTGACGAGGGGCAGCGTTCCTAAAGGGTGGAGGGGTTTTTGAAGAAGAAAGTTTGGTGAGTTCGGAAGGTAGTGGAGAGGGTTAGGTTAGGTTAGGTTAGTTTGGGTGACGAGGGGCATTTTTCCTCAGTGGGATGTCTTCATGTTTTTTTTTTAGGATGTTTTGGGAGTTTGGTGTTTGTAGGAAGTGATACCTTAATGTACGAGTATTGATGTCGAGGTTTTGATGATCTGAAGGTGGTGGCTCTTGCATGTGTGTATGGGGACTAAGGGAATAGCTGGATAACATGACTTTAGGTTATCTATATGGTAAGACAAAAGTGGCCAGCAGGAATAGACAAGTCCCTGTACAAAAGTAGCCAGCAGGAATAGACAAGTCCCTGTAATTGATCCCACGTCCCATGATACGAGTTCCTGAGCATGTTTAGATACCCACGCCCTTGTTACACGTCCTGCAGGCTCTTCCGGATATCCGATGATGACGGCAGCCACACCCTGAACCAAGAGGAGCTGACGGAGGCTCTGAATAACTTTGGGCTTGAGTTGTCCGAAGATGAAGTCACCGAGATCTTCAGCTCCATGGACGAGGACGGCACCGGCTCCGTCAACTACGACGAATTCCTCGACAAGCTGAGGGTGAATATCTGAGGCTGTCTGGTGTAGCTTAGGAATGAAGTGGCAAGCGTTGTGATTTGAATAACGAGTGTACTTTCTTTTACTATTACTTTGATGTTGTTATTCGCTTCATGTTAACTTTGTAGATATTTCATGTTGAGAGTACAGCATATTCTAGCTCGTTTGGTGTGTCTGCATGTATGTTAGTGTGTTTATTGCAAAATGAAGGTATGTGCCTGATGTAGTCTCTTGTCCGTTCCCCCGGCAGCCGGAGTTGACGGAGGATCGCACGGCCATAGTGCTGGAGGCCTACGACAAGCTGGACCAATCTGGGGACGGCATGGTGACACTGGAGGACGTCAAGGGGCACTACGACGCCTCCAACCACCCCAAAGTCCTGGCCGGGGAAATGTCGGAGGATGACGTTCTCACTAAATTCCTGGGCCGGTTCGAGGGCACCACCAAGACTGACGGGCAGGTGGGTGGGGGTGTGCCTCCGGGGATAATGGTGACCTTTCCGCATTCCCATGACCTAGTTTTGTTTACAGAGAGGCCATGGCATCACCCTAACGAATGGATGAAGCTTGTGTCTTTCTCTCTTCTTTGGCTTCAGAGGAGAGATACAACAGGGTATTTTAGATCCTAGTTTGGTTTCCCTTTTTGTTAGTCTATAACACGCACAGCTGATGGATTAGAGCGTTTTATTTACAGAGAAGTGTTGCATCACCCAAGCGAATGGGTGAAGCTTGTATCATTCTCTCCCCACTGGCCTTAGAGGAGAGATACGGCAGAATATTTTGAATACTAGTTAGTTTCCTTTCTGTTAATCTATGACACGCACAGACGATAGATTAACACGCTCACCCGTCAGTAGTCAATCGCCTCTCTTCGATCAGTCGCTGACGGACAATGAGTAGCCTTCGCTTCGGGCAGACATAACCATTGATCAAACCGTACACGTACATATCCAATGCTGTCTTGAGCCACGGCAAGTGTTGGTATTCGAAAGGGCAACACCCAAGTGAGTCAGACGAGATACTCAAATATTTTCGACGTGAAAGCCTTTAACCTTTTGAAAAGTAACAGCAGTTTACTGAAGTTCCTTATTGATTAAAGGACATTAAGGCGATACTCTACAGTAACAACCAGTGCATGAAGAATTGAGTATTTGCATGTGTAAGTGGTCTGTTACACAGAAAAGCATTACTACCTCCAGCTACTCATGTGCCTGGTATGGGATCTTTCCTGAGGCGTGCGTGAGGTTGTCCAGTTATTTCCTGGATATTAAAATGCCCAATGAAAGGCCAAGCTTCTGATGCTGTAATACTGTTAGATTTAATGTGAATAAAAAATTGAAAATAATCACTGTCACGGTGTGTGTGTGTGTGTGTGTGTGTGTGTGTGTGTGTGTGTGTGGATAATATTTGCAAGAAGGAATGGGATGAAATATGTTTATTTTTCATATATTTATTTTCTTTGCATAAGCTTTTACTGATATGCAAATTTACACTTTCTTCCCCGTCCCACAGGTGACAAAAGAGGAGTTTTTGGAATATTACTCTGGAGTCAGTAAATCCATAGACGAGGACGAGTATTTTGTGGAGATGATGAAGTCAGCTTGGAAGTTGTAAGGCGAGCGGAGCAGCTGCGGGGCGGGGAGGCACCGGCAGGGCGAGGTTGTCCCGAGCGTCGCCGCGAGCTGGTTCGAACAATGCGGCTCCTGAAGCAGTGTTTGAAGCGGCCACGGCAAGCGACTGGCGCCACTTCACCATGACGAGCCAAGGAGCGTGTGGACGAGGTTGCTGGAGATACCTTTGGGAAAGAGGCATTATGCTAATTCTGTAGACTAACGAACAAAAAAAATAATGATAGGTGGTTAGAATTACTCATATGAGGGAAGCCTCACAAACACTTGCGGCGTGTTACCAGCGTGTAAAACTATTTCATGTTATATTTTTTATGTAATTAAGAGTACACGAGGATGGTTGAGCAGTCCACAAATTGGACTTCTTGAGGCATTACATCGAAGTGTGCCGTCATGATTGCTAGAGTTGTTGATTTATGAAAACGAAGAAATCATCGGTGAGTGAAACATTCGAGCATTGTTTCATTGTTTGCATTGATAGCAGGTTTGGTTAAATGTTGGAATTGCATAGGCTTATATATTTAGATTTTTTTATCTATATTTATTATTTATTATTTACATGAAAGGGACATAAGGGACTCTGTTGTGGATTAGCTTTACGAAAACTTTGTCGTGACCGACAGTCAGTCAGGTCATCTTGAACCTTGGCTGTATACCATCTTGCTTCACGAGAAGTCACGAAAAGGCCTCGAGACAGCCCGAGAGTATAACCTGGTGTGACCAGCGCATCAGAGTGATTTTGGGCAGTAATCATGGTGATCAAAGAGCATAAAAGCTTCTGAGAAGATATGAAAATATAAGAATAAAGGAAATGTCTCAAATAATCTTCGTCGCAGTTGTGGTGGTGGGCGGGAATAGATGATTGTGTTTTTGATGCTGGTATTTGCATGGCCGGTGATAGTGCTTGGCGAGGGACAGTGGTGGTAGTGCTGCTGGTGCTTATGGTAGAAATCAATTATTAAACATTCATATTTGTAATCACCTGCAGCACCTAATTCTGAACTGATATTGCGCTAGGGAGGAGCTGGAGGGAGAATAGGAGGAGGAGAGGAAGGAAAAACAGGAGAATAAACTATTACAGGGAACAAGGAACAACATGATGCATATAAGGAATAAGACGCAAAGAGTCAAAATGTCCTACTTCCTCTCTCTCCCCTGTCCCTCTCTCCCTCCACCTGGCGCCCGGACACTCACCTCTACACTAATTGGTGCTCACGACTCCGCACCTTCACATTCGTACACACCTTTGGATCCACCTGCCGCGTACCTTCAATTAAGCCGTAGCGAAGTGCTCCCCAGTATTGTTTGGTGGTAAGACAAGGGAAACACCAATACTCATTTAGTTTAGTTATTGTTTGATGATGATTTGTTAGAATTGGTTGTTTCTTTATCGTAATGTTTTCCGTCTTGTCCGTTGATATTGTTGTTACGTGTCTTCAACGTCATTGGTATTGCGCAAACCGTTGACGTTGTATATTATTTGTTACTATTGATTACTATTTATTTTTTGTTACTGAAATTCAACCCCAAACTAAAATTGTAAAAGAAATACTTGTTGTTTCCGCAATATTGTTACTCCTGTGTAGATTTTTATTTTAATTTTATTTTGGGGTTAGTATCGACAGCTGAGGCGGGAGAGGAGCATCGTAGAGCAGCTGCAAACTCTCGTGCACGGTGACGCTTGAACCTTTGTGTACATCATATGGTCTTTCGCTTCACCGATAAAGTGCAAATGAATAAATAGTTGTTTCTCTTAACCCTTCTTGATAAGTGATGCTAGTGAATGGTGCTGTGACTGCTGGTGTGAATAACTATGGTATTTTATGGTGATGGTGGTAGTATTAATGTGGCTCGGCTTCATCAATTTAACCTTTGAACTTTTGGTGGCTAAAAACTCATTACCTTGGGACAGGATAGTTGTGACAGCAGGGTAACCACAGTCTAGCTCCTCTCCAGGTTTCTCAGTGCATCCATTTATCAACCAGCCGTCCAACAGGAAGGAAGAACAGGTGTGTGGAATGTGTGCCGACTGCATTGGCCAGTATCGAACCCGGGCCCACGGAATGTAGTGGTTAGGCGTGATTACCACCACACCACACAACGGAAATTCACAGTAAAAGTAGTTATTGTAGTTGTTGTAGTTACTAAGCGTTTCAGGGACCATGTCACACATTTTAACAGAGCGTCGGACAAGGATGGTATTTTGGGAGAGGATGTTTGAGAACCCAACCTAATTGGCAAAAATAGGCTTAGGTGCCAAATATCAATGATTACGGCACTTGTAGGAGTAACTTTAGGGTAAACCACTAAAATATACGGGCACAGGTAGCGAGGCTAGGTGTCGTCATCATGTATGCACCGCCTCTCATTCAAGTCGTGACGTCGATGTGACATTTAACCGTGACGTAGTAGTAATCACTGACGCAACCGGTAGTTCTCTCTCTCTCTCTCTCTCTCTCTCTCTCTCTCTCTCTCTCTCTCTCTCTCTCTCTCTCTCTCACACACACACACACACACGCACACACAGTAACAGTAGTTCAGCCACTGCACTATGTTATATGCATATAGCTTGTACCAAAGACCGTATTTTCCTTGCAAAGGATAAGAAATTTCCTACGAGTAAAACTGGTTTTCGCCAAAATATAAAATTTCATATGAGCACCATCCCTACAGGCTGAACTTCTGTTACTGTGTAATTCACCTCTTGGTCTGCTGCGGGTCTCTCTCGAGACAGCCAGCTGTTCCTCTACGGAAGAGCACAGAGCTCATAGTACCGATCCTTGGGTAGGAGTGAGACCACTCACGCACAACACACCGCGACAACGAGGCCACAATTCCTTGCCTTACGTCGCGTACCTACTCACTGCTAGGTGAACAGGGGCTACACGTGAAAGAAGATAAACCCAAAGTATTTTCACCCGAACCAACTTATCTTCACCCGGCCGGAGAATCGAACCCCGGTCCTTCTGGTTGTGAGTCAGACGCTCTATCCACTGAGCTACCGGGCCGTGTGTGTGTGTGTGTGTGTGTGTGTGTGTGTGTGTGTGAGAGAGAGAGAGAGAGAGAGAGAGAGAGAGAGAGAGAGAGAGAGAGAGAGAGAGAGAGAGAGAAGTACCGATTGCGTCGGTGATTACTACTATGTCACAGTTAAACGTCACATCGACGTCACGACTTGAATGAGAGGCGGTGCATACATGATGACGACACCTAGCCTCGCTACCTGTGCCCGTATACTTTAATGAAGTTTACCCTAAAGTTACTCCTACAAGTGCCGTAGTTTGGCACCTAAGCCTATTTTTGTCAATTAGGTTGGGTTCTCAAACATCCTCTCCCCAAATACCATCCTTATCCGACGCTCTGTTAAAATGTTATTTTTGAAAAACTGTGTGACATGGTCCCTGAAACGTTTATATTTTTTTTAGTAGGTGTTCTGTTTAGGTATTGGGAATGTGATTACATCCTTACATTTAGCTTGTATATATTATTTTCATCTAAATAAGATGTTATTTACTTAGGCTTTACAAGGAAAAGAACTATTTTACCTCGAACCAAATTCTATCATTATGAAAAAATAAAAAATGTCGCTATAGCCATGTGCGTGTCCTCGTCCCTCCCTGTGCAGACCTTCACTGCCTTGCAAAACTTTACTTTTTGTGGGTTATCATTTTCATACGAGACAAATTCCAGGATAGATATAATTACTCTTGAGTGGTAGGGACTCAAGAGCTACGTATTTCGTACCTCCTTTCTCTTTGTGCACATTACAATCTGTCACAATACATTTTACTCTCGTCTTATTGCAGATGCATCACCTTCGCTGCTCTGTCATTATTATCTTGCATCGCATGAGGACAGCCTATTCCAGTGCATTCTCTTGCGAATGTTAACACCGGCTCCTTCCACGAACGGAATGTGATGAAGGGGATGGTGTTAGGCAAGCTCAGGAATTATGCCTCGATCCGATATTTATGTTTGCTATCCTTTTTGTGGGAGGGGTACTGAAGGTCACTACTTGAATGCGTGTGTGAGTGGTGTGTGTGTGTGTGTGTGTGTGTGTGTGTGTGTGTGTACCTTCCCAAGTATGAAACCAAAAAATAAACTATGTGAAGAAAAGTTATTACGAATGAACCCGGCAGTAGGACACGCGGCGAGCTGAGTTAATCTTGAAAACTTTATATAAAGTAGGAAGAGGAAGAACGGGTCTCTAAAGCATTCTTGGCACTCACTCCTGAGCGTGAGTCTCAGTACACTCTAACCCTACTAAATCACGGTGTAGGAAATAAAACAATTCGACGGTATTATTTTTTGTTATTTAAATTCCAGGAAACTCACTTTTACTATAATCCCCTGAAAGAAGTGTCCCGAGGCGTGGAAGGACTGGTGGGAATGAGTATTGTCACGTACGTACTCATGACTACATCGGAAAACTATATATTTTTTTGGCATCTGTATTAATTTCTGAGAGCAGCGAGTTGCGTTATTTAAAGTTTTTGCTTTGTCCTTAGTCTACACTCCCTATAGCAGAAACAACAAGTGGGAATGAACATTGTTACGTATTTAATTTGATTACTACCTGTGTTTTGTGCACGTGCTCCTTTTGATTGTCTTCTTTACAGCAGGAAAAAATGTGGGATTGAGAATTGTCACGAACTAAATTTGATTACCTTTTTTTTTTTTATTCTTGTTAACAGTGTGGTGGGGGTATTTTTTTTTTATTTTGTCTTTTTTTCTGTTTCTTTTACCGCTAAAGAAAAAGAAGAAGAAAAGAGTAAATAAATGAATACTGTCACGTGCACAAGCCCTGATCTAATTACGTACTCCTCTTTGGCATCTGTATTTTATAAATTCGGGAGCAGAGGATTGCAATTTCCCACCCCTTGTTTATTTCCTTCACCGTAAAGAAATAATAATGAGACTAAAACTCATAGATGAAAAAAAAGTTAGTTTGCAGCACATAACCCTTGGGGCTGGGACTCCCGTCAGGTGCAGCCCACGTACCTACTACGTGATGGGGAACACACACACACACACACACAGAAAGTATGTAAGTTGGTATCTATGAACATTGGTGCGCACACACACACACACACACACACACACACACATAAAGTATGTAAGTTGGTATCTATGAACATTGGTGCACACACACACACACACACACACACACACACACAGAAAGTATGTAAGTTGGTATCTATGAACACTGGTGCACACACACACACACACACACACACACACACACACACACACACACACAGAAAGTATGTAAGTTGGTATCTATGAACATTGGTGCACACACACACACACACACACACACACACACACACACACACACATAAAGTATGTAAGTTGGTATCTATGAACATTGGTGCACACACACACACACACACACACACACACACAGAAAGTATGTAAGTTGGTATCTATGAACACTGGTGCACACACACACACACACACACACACACACACACACACACACACACACACCAGAGATGGAGTATTCGTATTCGGTATTCGTATTCGAATACATTCGAATACTGTATTTGGGTGTATTTGTATTCGTTTTAGAATAATTATTGCTAGAAATCGAAATATTCTCTTCGGATTCGAATACAAGGGAAAAGTATTCGTATTCTGAGAATAATTTGACGAATATTTCAAAATTTATCATCAGAAGTAACGGCCGTTGTTCCTTACAGCTCCGACCTCCTGGGCGGACGTGTAATGGTTGTGTATAGTACAGGTTCATGAGCTCATTTATCCGTTGCACAACTAAAGAACAGTGCAATAGCCAGTTACGTCAAAAAGTTATTTTTCAATGAAAAGTTTCCATGAATGTATTCATGAATATCTTCAAGAAGTATTCGTATTTGTATTCCAATTAAAACCATTTCAGTGTGTTCGAATTCGTACTCGTATTCGTTGGAATTTGAAGTATTCGTATTCGTATTCACTCCATCTCTGACACCCACCCACCCAAACACACACACATAGAAAGTATCTACTGACCACACTGGCATCCCCCTCCATACACACACACACACACACACACAACACACACACATGCGCGCGGGCGGGGTCGACGGATGATGATTGATGTTATGACTTGTCTCCTGCCTGTGGGGCGCGTGGTGTGACAGACGTGCCCCCCTTGTCACGCCAGGCCGGCCGACGCAGTGCTCCTCAGAGAAGGCCACTAAATCACCTGTCGCAGAGCCACATACGTCTTGCAGCGGCGAAGACAGTGATTTAGTATGCAGTTCAACGTAGGGTGGTGAAGAATTTAGGTATCAAGCGGAAGGGGGATGTCGTGCGTGAAAGAGATAGCTATACATAAATATATATTTGTTTTCTTTTTTTCGCTGGAACTAGGAATGCGAAGCTGTTGTATCGTGGAAATTGCACCGTCTATGATATCATTACCACTATCATCATTATCATTTGAGGGGGATGATTTTGTATGAATATAATTTTTTTTTCTTCGCTGGAACTCGGAACGCGAAATTGAAGTATGGTCTAAGTAGCATCATCTACATTATCGTTACCAATAACATAATCGTCATCATCATCATTACCATCAGTATCATCATCATTACTATCATTACCAACATCCCTTCCCTTTACTCCCTCCTCTCCCTCCTCCTTCTCATCATCATCATCATTACTATCATTTCCAAGATCCTTTTTCTTCTCTAACCATTCATCTTCCTCCTTCTCCACATCATCACTACCACCATCATCATAACCGTCAGCCACAACAACAACCACAACAGCAATAATGACCGATATAAACCCTCCAAAGCGGCAGGCGTGATGGCCGGTCGCGCCTCGTCAACGCCTCCTTCGTGTTGACTCGTGCCCAATCAAGACAGGTGGCAGGGAGGGGTGCGTGGGGGGGGAGGGGGTGGTGGTGCGTGGCGTGACTGCCGTGACCTCCGAGACAGTGGATTGGCTGACTAAAAAAAATCTGGAAAGAACGTTATTTATCATTGTTTTATCTCATTGCCTTAACTTTATATTAATTTTCGCTCTTTAATCACCGCTTTTTTCATGTAGAAATGAATGAATCGGTAGCCAGTAACAACCAGTATCGGCTGAACGACTGGGAATTTCTGGTTTTGCCTCATCAATATTTTGTTCATCCCAGGGCTTCAAGATTTCGATAATTTCCACATAATTTTCCTTCTTTCCGAGCACGGGGATGAAAATATATTGATCGGAGATGTTGTTGTTGTTGTTGTTATTGTTGTTAAAGATTTGTCATTGCCAATTTATGGCGGCCTGTAGCAAGGTGCCGACCAAGGAGTCTATAGACTATAGAGTAAAGAGTATACTTTAGAATCCTTGGTGCCGATCAAAGAGTCTAGAGGAGATAATTCTAGAATCCTTGGTGCCGACAGACCGACTCTATCGGCTGACGTCAGCCTAGCCCACCAAGTCGATCTGTCGACGAGGACTGGCAGCTCTGATCGGAGATAATTCATAGCATCTTATATTTTTTTTTAAATGCCTTGTGAGCAACATAAGCCAGATATCGATAAGGTAAGCGTAAAGTGAAAAGGGGAAATAACTACAGTGATTCTCCGCCTCCTCGTTACCGTCATCGTGGATTACTGCTGCTTCATGTCAGGCTTGCGTCCCTGTGAAGACCCGTAGCGTAGTCACCTCACTCGCCAGGTTTCTCTATACCATCAATTACTCTATTTTTCTCAGACGGAACAGGAAAGGAAAATGTTTTACAAGGCCAGTTTTGAGTATTAATTAGTAAGAGAGGGCCATATATAGGAATAATATAGCGGCAGAGATGAATGTTTCTTTAGTGTGTCCTCAAAATATTCGTTTTCTTCGACGCTCGGCGGCAGTCACGGGGCAGTGCGACCCAAACAAACTCGTGTGGTGGCGGCGTGCGCGTGTTCCCATATTTAGTGTTTCTTTGACCGTTTCTGTTCGCTCGTGATGTGCTTATGGTGTGTGCTACGTAAGTGATCCGTCATAAAAAATCCAACTAAGGTGTCTCAGCAGCCCAGGAAGAGGAAGAAGAGGAGGAGGGTGAGTTTAATGATGCAGACTTCATTCACCATACTGATTATTTTGGTGATGGAGATGATGGTGGTGATGTGCAATATGTTTTCATTGGTTATTCTTCATTTTCTTGTTCTCTATTTTGTCTTGTTGGTGATGGTGGCGGTGGTACTACGTACGTGATGGTATAGGCCTATTGGGTCTTGCACTGAGCTCGACCTGCCACCTAGAGGCCCTTTTGGAACCCCTGCGAGATCCAAACCTGTGGACCCCTGGGAGTCCAGCGAGGCTTAATGGGTATTTTGATGTACCAAACTAACAACATATCAGAGCTGTAATGGTCACTATTATGTGTACACCAAAAATTCCGAGTGCTGTATATTCATAAACAGAGTTGGCAAAATTAGAACATTCAACGATATATCCTACAACACTCCATCCCGTGGATGATAGAAATGGATCAATGCTGACTCGTGGGTAAATATTTCCTTCATGCAAGAAAAGAGAAGTCAAACAAGTCAAACAATGGTGTCAGGTTTTTAATTTCTTACAAGTATTGGTGAAAGGTGTTAAAAATTTTGCCACTCAGCTTTTCCTCCGGCAGGTAGGCCCCTCCCTCACATACGATGCATTCTTCTAGCTCTCTAATCAGGGGCGTATTTAGGTTCTTGAAATATTGGGGGCTTAGCCCAGCTCAAAATGCAGGGAGGTCGGAGGCGAGAGAAGCGCGGAGTTTTTAGGGTAATTCTGAGGCCTCTCTGACATACATTAGGGCCAATTTATCTGTTATTGTGTTTAGCAGTAACACTGAAAATATGGCAAGAGTGTCATAATAAAACTCAAGGTCATTATCAAATTATAGTGAAGCATAAGCACATTTATATGTATCATACATATAAATGTACTGTACAGACAACTTCAAATTAAAATTTATTCTTTCAGGTACGTTTACTGCAAAGAACAAGGCACTAAAAACTGATGAAAAGCAATTGGCCGTTTTTACAATGTACTATAGTAAAATAAGGAACATCTGAGTAAGTGAGCATCAAGTAATTAGCAATCAGAAACTACAGTGTTCTACAAATTCATCTAGTTTTTTATTAAGTTTATTCTTTTACCAAGGAGCTTTAAAACTGCAACTCATCACTCCTATACTTAACTATTTTTTTTTTGCCCGGAAAAAAAATTGCCCGTGTGGAAATTAGACCGCCAACACGTTCAACATAATGCCCCCTTGTTTTTTCAATAGGAAGATTAAGCAATTCATTTTGTAAATAATATTAATATTAATGGTAGCCACAACTTAAGTCTGAAGAAAAAATAACTGTTCACACTCCAGCGGCAACGGAACGATCGATTTATTTTTTTGCTCTACTCACTTAAAAAAAGAAGAAAAAAAACTTTCAGCCTTTAGCCTTATAATAGACGTATTGTTTATCCCGTTGTCATAGCCTAGGCCAGGTAATCATATCACGATACTAAATAATGTGGCCTGTCAGGTTTCATCTCATACAGCCTACTACTCTACTACTACAGTTTATGAATTTAGATGCTGGTTTTTACTCCTGCCATGTCATCAGTTCCTGTAGACTGTAAGTTTATTTAATACAGGGTTAAAGACGTATTAAAAGCTCATTTTTTTTTTATATATTTATCCCCTATTATTACTAGGGGGAAACGGGCCCTTGTCCCGTTAGGGGTGCAAAAATGCTCCCTCCCTGCGCGGGGGGAGCACGGGCTAAGCCTATTGGCGGCCCGTAGCAGGATGCAGACAGACCGACTCTATCGGCGATCGAAATCTAGCCGACCGAGTCGGTCTGTCGACGAGGACTGGCGTGTCTCTGGGGGGCTTCTTTTATTGTTATGCTTTTAACTTATTTTTATATCAACGAAGTTCGATCTCGCGTAATTGTCACGCAACTATATAATGACCGCAGGGTTTTTGCCTACAGCAAAATATCAATAAATTACCTCTTGAAATTCGTTAAATAATAACTGGATCCTTTGGAAACTGGAAAAAAATTGCGGTCCCTCGGAGTACTTCGGTGCAGTGTGCACATTTCCCATCATTACAGTATACATAACTACCATATTTTTTAAGGGGTTAGTATGCCTTGTGTGACAAAAACGTTTGAGAACCACTCAGCAAGACTATGGATACTTGCTAGCTGGCTAAAGAGCCCTCTGCTTCACCAACCTGAGCTAACAGACAATGTAAAGGCAGTGGTAGTCTCCCGTTATCACTCATCTGCAGTTACAGCAACAGCAGGAAGTAACTCTTCCTCTTCCTGCTCTTGCCTTGCAGGCTGCAACTCATTGTCTTGATCCCCTTTCTATTTGAAAAAAAGCTGCTTATATCCATAGCCTCAGACTCAGGTCTTGCTCGTCACTACCAATCAACAAGCTCTCTCGCTCACACGTGTGCGTGGGCCGGGATACTCACCTTGGCTGGCGCCTGGCACCACTGCCTGACTGATGGCCGACTGGTGAGTGGCCGTGAATACGTGATAGGAACGTGAACCGGACGGGAACAAACCGCATGATCTCCGTATGAGATCTATGAAATATAATTCCTGTTACTAACGTTTTTCTTTTCTTTTTACAACAAAAGAGCCGGCCCAAGAACAACAAAAATTATATATATATATATATATATATATATATATATATATATATATATATATATATATATATATATATATATATATATATATATATATATATATATATATATATAAAGCCCGCTACTCGCCGCTCCCACAACAGAAAATAGACAAGAGTAGCCAAAAGAGAGGTCAATTTCGGATGGAGAGGTGTCTTGATACACTCTTCTTGAAAGAGGACAAGTCATAGGCAGGAGGAAATACAGACGAAGGAAGGCAGTTCCAGAGTTTACCAGTGTAAGGGATGAAAGAGTGAAGATGCTGGTTAACTCTTGCATAAGGGGTTTGGACAGTATAGGGATGGGCTAGAGTGGACAGTCGAGTGCAGCGGGGCCGCGGGAGGGGGGGAGGCATGCAGTTAGCAAGTTCAGAAGAGCAGTCAGCATGAAAATATCGATAGAAGAGAGAGAGGCAACATGGCGGCGGAATTTAAGAGGTAGAAGACTATCAGTAAGAGGAGAGCTGATGAGACGAAGAGCCTTAGACTCCACTCTGTCCAGGAGAGCTTTGTGAGTGGAGCGCCCCCACACACGAAATGCATACGAGGGCGGACAAGGCCCCTATAAATGGAAAGCATCTGTGAGGGTGAGAAGAACTGGCGGAGACGATACAGAACACCCAACCTCGAGGAAGCTGATTTAGTGAGAGAAGAGATGTGAAGTTTCCAGTTGAGATTTTGAGCTAAGGATAGACCAAGGATATTTAGTGTTGAAGAAGGTGACAGCTGAGTGTTATCGAAGAATAGGGGATAGGTGTTTGGAAGATTGTGTCGAGTTGATAGGTGGAGAAATTGGGTTTTTGAGGCATTGAAGGACACAAGGTTCCCTTTACCCCAATCGGAAATGATAGCAAGGTCTGAGGTTAAGCGTTCTGCAGCCACCAGTCTGGAGTCATGTAATTCCTGTTGAGAGGGTTTTCTATTGAAAGAAGTTGAATAATGCAGAGTGGAGTCGTCAGCGTATGAGTGGATAGGACAGTTTGTTATTGAGAGAAGATCATTGATGAATAACAGGAAGAGAGTGAGTGATAGGACAGAGCCCTGTGGAACACCACTGTTAATAGGTTTAAGGGAAGAACAGTGACCGTCTACCGCCGCAGAGATAGAACGGCCGGAAAGGAAACTGGGGATAAAGGAACAGAGAGAGGGATAGAATCCGAAAGAGGGCAGTTTAGAAAGCAAAGACTTGTGCCAGACTCTATCGAAAGCTTTCGGTATGTCTAGCGCAACTGAGAAAGTTTCACCGAAGCAGCTAAGAGAGGATGACCAAGAGTCAGTTAAGAAAGCAAGAAGATCGCCAGTAGAGCGCCCCTTGCGGAATCCATACTGGCGATCAGATAGAAGGTCAGAAGTGGAAAGGTGCTTTTGAATCTTCCGGTTAAGGATTGATTCAAAAGCTTTAGATAGACAGGAAAGTAAAGCTATAGGGCGGTAGTTTGAAGGATTGGAGCGGTCACCCTTCTTAGGCACAGGCTGTATGAAGGCGTACTTCCAGCAGGAAGGAAAGGTAGATGTTGATAGGCAGAGGCGAAAGAGTTTGACCAGGCAGGGTGTCAGCACGGAGGCACAGTTTTTAAGGACAATAGGAGGCACTCCATCAGGTCCATAAGCCTTCTGAGAGTTGAGGCCAGAGAGGGCATAGAAAACATCGTTCTTAAGAATCTTAATAACAGGCATAAAGGAGTCAGAGGGGGGATGAGTAGGAGGAATATGCCCAGAATCGTCCAGAGTGGAGTTTTTACAGAAAGTTTGAGAAAAGAGTTCAGCCTTAGAGATAGATGAGACGGCGGTGCTGCCGTCAGGGTTAAGGAGAGGAGGGAAAGATGAAGAAGTGAAATTGAAGATGTTATTGGCTAGATGCCAGAAATTCCGGGAAGAATTTCGAAAAAGCAAGGTTTTGACATTTTCTATTAATGAAAGATGTTTTGGTAAGTCGAAGAATAGATTTGGCACGATTCCGGGCGGAAATGTAAAGATCATGGTTAGCGGGAGTTCGAAGGCTCTGGTACCTTTTGTG
Organism: Eriocheir sinensis; assembly: GCF_024679095.1. Lineage (NCBI taxonomy): Eukaryota > Metazoa > Arthropoda > Malacostraca > Decapoda > Varunidae > Eriocheir > Eriocheir sinensis. The sequence continues at coordinate 4,946,631 of NC_066535.1, forward strand.
AGCTGCCTCTCTATCTTTGACAGCACGAGAACAAGCGTGATTAAACCAAGGCTTTTTAGTATGAGGAGTAGAGAAAGTACGTGGAATGTATGCCTCCATTTCAGAGACAATCACCTGTGTGATGCCCTGGGCACACACAGAGGGGTCTCGCTCCTGGAAGCAGTAATCATTCCATGGGAAATCGGAAACGTACATCCTCAGGTCGTCCTACTGAGCTGAAGCAAAATGCCAGAAGTATCGCCTCTTCGGTGGGTCCAAAGGGTGTACAGGAGCGATAGGACAGGATACAGAAATAAGGTTGTAATTGGAGGAGTCCAACGGAGAGAACAGTTTGACAGAGTAAGCAGAAGGGTGCGAGGTAAGGAAGATGTCTAGTATGGTGGGCCGGTCCCCAAGACGGTCGGGAATACGTGTAGGGTGCTGAACCAACTGCTCAAAATCATTGAGGAGAGCAAAGCTGTAAGCTTGCTCACCAGACTGGTCAGTGAAAGAGGATGAAAGTCAAAGCTGGTGGTGAACAATGAAATTTCCTAGGATGGAGATTTCAGCGAATGGAGAGTGGGTCAAGATGTGCTCCATTTTAGAGTTCAAGTAGTCAAAAAAATTTACATAGCTAGTAGAGTTAGGTGAGAGATAAACAACACAGATGTATTTATTAATAAAATGTCAATGAAGCCTTAGCCAGATGGTGGAAAATTCTGAAGAGTCAAGGTCGTGGGCACGAGAGCAAGTGATGTCGTTCCGCACGTAGGCGCAACATCCAGCTTTGGATTGAAATTTAGGATAGATAAGTGTTGTTGTTGTTGTTGTTGTTGTTAATGGTGGTGTTGGAGGTTCAACTCTTTTCTCTTCTAGTTTCTCTTCTTTTCAATGTCCATCTTCTTCTTCTCATGTCTTGTTGCTGTTTGGGTGATAGGGGGCGGCAGGGGTTCATGGCCGCGGCAGGGTTAGTATAGTTCTCATCTCTGCATCGGGGGAATCACAGAGAAAGGCAGCACCTGGGTGGGGAAATGATTAATTTTTCTTACGTGATGTTTTGAAGAAGCATAGGCTCGCGTTTATTGGACGTTCCGTATTTTCATTTATTTGTTATTTCATCGTCAATGGTATTAGCAACATAAGATAACAAGAAAACTAGCATAACGGAGGTTTGTGGCTGTTTTAAAAATTGTGTGATTTGATTTTGAGGTGCCGTTAGTTATCCCTTTTGCCACCCTGAAATAATGGGAAAATAACACCACCCGCATCATTTGATAGTGTTTATACTTGTTGATCCGGTAGAGTGGTTCTCTTCTCAAACATTACTGACCACTGTAGTGGATAGGAAATATATTTTGCGTAACATTCACGAAGGATGTTGAAGCGGGGAATAGAACTGTACCCTATAGACCTTCACGTTTGATGCCATGTGATGTTTTCAGAAAGTTTGATTTCTTTTTAGGTGCAGTGTTGTCAGGTTATTGAGAAAATTATTTGTTGGAATTTCTATAATGTTTGACGAAGCCTTGAAGACAGCCAATGAAATGCTGTGAACGAACATGTGCTTCTCTGAAAACGAAATCGGACGACAATTTTCCTGCTTTTATCTCTGAAACACGAGAGGCGTGGGAGGCAGCACGTGCGTATCGTTTTATTTTTCTATCACCACCGAGCTAACCATGACCTTTCTCCGGTATAAATTCCGTAGCTGAGACTGGCTCCTCACGCTTCCCATCTTGCCTCGCGGAGATGAAGAGCCTTCTGGTCCTGCCTTTTCTGGTCACCCTTGCCTTGTAAGCTTCTCAATGTACCATTCGATTCGTTTTATGAAAACCACAATACTTGTAAAAAACTACTTTACTTATGCAATATCGCAAGTAGTCTACTAATATATTTCCTAAATGCCTGGCCGTGTTTGATGATTCATTCTGATTTCTTCCTTAGTGAACTAAGCTACAACAGAACTAATTTCAAGGCAAACTTTTTATTATCGGGCAGTGAGGATCAGGTGGTTGACTGCCTTTATGGTAAAAAGACTCTTTATATACAAGATATATTAAATACCCTTCCTGAAGATGTGGCGGTGAGGAGGGGGAAGTTATGACCTGTGTTGTGTTCCTTGTGTGTACAGCGGGCAGGAGGCTGTGTGTAGGTGTGGCGCCTTCGTGTCCACTTCTGAAGCCGAGGTGGAGGTTTTGAAGTTCCCGAACATTCAACTTGCCGACTGCACGCAAACAAATTACTGCGCCCAGACTTGCAAGGCAGAGGTGATGACACGTTGATACGTTTACTTCCAGTTAGTTAATATTCCTGTCCATTGGTAATCTATCATAAATTTGGTCTGCCAATCCAAAAGTACAAGTTGGCTACTGAGGTTTCTTGATTCAGTTGAAATTTGATCTTCCTTCTTTTTATGATTATCTTTTCAACAGATTTGTAACAGATAATCTTGGTCTGCAATTACATACACTGTTCGTTTATGTATAATTATAGGAACGTAAGATAATTCACGTAAAACATTTTCACTTTTTCGAAAATTTGATAAGACTTATCTTAGGAAAAAAAAGTGGGCGATGCTTCCAAGTTTTATCTGCAGCGACTAATTGGTGTCCGCAGTGGGAGAGGATTACGAACGACGGGGACCTGTGCTCTGTGAAGCCTGACGGAGACACGGTGGCCCAGCGCATGTGTAACAACCTGGCGGACCTGGGCAAGGAAAACCTCCAGCCACACTCCGTAAGTCTGCCCTGGGGCTGAGTGTTCTGTGTGGCGCCGGAAAAATGACTTAGGGTAGAGGACATGTTCATTAATTCGTACAGACCATTCCAATTAGTACTAATATCTGAAAAATAAATATGTCTCGCAATCTGAGCCGAGACAGAAATGAACTATTGTCAAAGCAGTTATTTTTTCTCATCTCAGCACATTTCTTCTTGTTCCGAGCACTAATTGGGTGGTACTTGCGAATTTCCATTCATACTCTGACTTAACGTCGCCCTAGAGTGTTGTGTTCCGCAGGAGTGTCATGTTTATTAAGGGCCGCTTTCACAGTCACTTTTGTTTGTTTAGATCGTCACCAATGAGCGGCGATCGCCGATATAATATTTCCACGTGAAACTGGCCGATGGGGTAGTGGCGGCTGCAGAGGAAGCGAGGTGTTGAGTTGTGTGGCAAGGTGCGGGGCGGGGCTAACCCCGCAGCCGCCACTACCCCATCGGCCAGTTTCACGTGGAAATATTATATCGGCGAGCGCCGCTCATTGGTAACGATTAAAACAAACAAAAGTGACTCTGAAAGCGGCCCTAAGATGTTGAATGGCGCTTAAATGTTATTTTGTTTGTTAATTGAGAGAGGTTTGCAGGAAGGTAACCCAAGAATGCTAGAGTATAGGGAATTGTATTTCTGCATCTTCCTCTCTTTTACTATTTAAGCTACTGCATGTTATACGGATATTGTCAGAGAGAGAGAGAGAGAGAGAGAGAGAGAGAGAGAGAGAGAGAGAGAGAGAGAGAGAGAGAGAGAGAGAGAGAGAGAGAGAGAGAATGAGATGTCCGTCCATTCCACCTCACGCCAACTCGTACCCGCAGGTCTACCTTTACTACAACGTGTGCGGAGGCCCGTGGCTGTTTGACGGCCAGATCAGTCGGCAGGAACTCGAATGCCGTAACACCTTGGCGGTAGTCGAGTGCTGATAGGCAGACAAAGGATGCCAGAGTGTCTCCTGGGGCCGGAGTAGCATACACAATTGGTTACTTTGGTGATGTATTCGGAAATGTCGATACTCCGCTGTAAAAGCTCACAATTCTCCTACAGACTTGGGATTCATCGATTCGCTTACATTTACATCATTGGTTGCCCAGAAGTATTAGTCACATAAGTCGATTCAGAAACATCATAAAGCCATTGGATTCTCTCCCAAAATTTAAGATCCCTCCATAAAGTGTAACAGATGCGTGGACATAAATGTCTCGTTTTAGAAATGAGCTTAAAAATGACATCTAATACGGTTCACTTTTTCGCCGTCCTTAAATAGATAAAAAATGTTTTTTCGGAATAAAATATACGATATGGTGGTGTGTGTTTGCTTCCAGCTCTGTGCATATGTGTGTATGCGTGTGAATATGTTTGTATGTATATATATGTATGTATGTATGTATGTATGTATGTGTTATTATATTGACATGATGGAAATTGATGACCCGTTGCTCAAAAGATAAAAAAACAAAAACATGAATGAAGTAGAATAAGAACAAAAATAAGAAAAGTTAGTGACCTCTTCCCCCAATGGCGGTTACCAGCACTACGCGAGCGTTGTATGCGGCAGTTACTCTTATTATAGTTTTTCGTGCCTTAGTGTAGTGATAACTCTGTTTGGTGAAAAAGAAGAGCAGTGCATAAACTATCTGTGACCTTTTTTTTTATTTTTTTTATTTTTTATTTTTTTACGCCTATAGCGCCGGTAGGCTTGCTTGAGGGGCCTGGATGGTGTTCGGCCCCAGCCCGTCATGGCGCAGGCAAGTGTTTATAGTGGCGCCTTGACCTGTGGCTGGCTGGGGAGGTGTCACGGCCGATTGATGGGATCGTCCGTTGTATTATTCAATGTATCTACTTATTGAAATGAATTGGTGTCCATGCCCAATGATGTCCGTTGTCCGAATGGACTGCGTCTGGACGGCAAGCGGACTGCCACCGATGGTCGACATATGACCGTAACTGATGAACGACGACCGGATGATGAGAAGACGCTGCCGGTTGCTGTCAAGTAGTAAGTGGTCGCAGATGTTCGCCGTCTACTTTACATTTGTCATTGGCCATGGTCGACGTCCGACCTCCCACCACACGGCGAGTTGTGCGGCGACAGGTGACCCTTGACCGTAAATGAGGTACATTCCTGAGGAATGACGTCACGCGCCCCTCAGCCCATCCAAGTTCCGTTTCAACTCGACCTGCTCCATAGGTCAAGCACACCACCAAATGCGTAAGGATCATCCCTGCCAAACGAAAATAAAGTACTGCAGAACGTGATGTACACAGCAAAAACAATGAAAGTGTGGAGCTGACGGCCTCTATCCATGTAAAAAAAGGATTGTTAATTTCATATGCTTGTCTGCTCAGGTAAATGAAAATGCTTCAGAACAAGTATAGTGTAACATACATACTAATAGGCAGATTAAACCAAGATTGTTTGGAGTATTTTTTGGCACGTATATGGCGGAATGGGGGGGTTAACAACCATCTGTCACCTGTTGCAGTGAAGCATAAAACTAAACTGGTAAACTCTGGAATAATCTTCCTTCATCTGTATTTCCTCCTGCCTACGACTTCAACTCTTTAAGAGGAGGGTATCAGGACACCTCTCCTCCCGAAATTGACCCCTCTTTCGGCCACCTCCTTGGATTCTTTTTAGGAGCAGCGAGTGGCGGGCTCTTTTTTATTATTGTTTCCTTTTTTTGTGCCCTTAAGCTGTCTCCTTTGTTGTAAACCCCCCCCCCCCCCACTTTGTAAGGACATTCAGTGAAGATAACTTGATGGCAGGCTCAGTATTTCATTATCAAGGTCACCCTCCAGCAAATTATTAAGTTTAACTTCATTAAAAAGATAGAAAATGAAATTACAAAACTTGTGAACTTGATGTGTCTTTGCTGTGTAAATATAATGTATAGAATTCATAGTTCTTAACCAGTTGTCACCCTGGTGTAATTATTTTACTTATCAAAATATGAAAATCCGCATAGATGTATTCGTACTTTCATTACCCGCGGAAGGTTACTTTTCAATTGATCGATCAAATAGAACAAGAAGAAATAATAATTTCAAGATAAGTGGTAATAGATTCTCGTCGCACGAAGCCAAACACTTCTTCCATCGAGTCGTTAATGTTGGAATTCTCTATCCAGTGATATCGTTGATAGTACAACAGTTACGGCCTTCAAGAATAGATTAGACAAGTACTTTGAATCCCAACAGCAACTAAGATATTACTCACTGTCGTAACAACGTTAAGTTCTTTCGAATACTGGTGTCCTTGTCCGTTTTTATCGCCCAGTCCTACATAAATTACATGCAGTTTTTCCATGCTGCATGGTTCTTTTTTCTTTCCTGCCAGCTTTGGCTGGAGGGATGGGGGTGGGGGGGTGGGGAGGAGCCTTCGCCTTTGCTGTCCTTCATCTCCTACCTTTAGTTAGATATTTAGTGTAGCTTGTCACAAACAGCCTCTTAAGGACCATCAGGTCTGCTGTTGTTTGTTCTTCTTGTGTGCTCCTTTGTGTTCTTCCTCCTCCTCCTCCTCCTCCTCTTTCTTATTATTGAGATTCATGGGCGAGTTTCAAAAGAAAAGTGACAAGTGCGATTCGTTAACGATTCATAATAGAATGCTACATATTGGCCTGGAAGGGTTTTGATCACTATTATACAACCTTTAAAAATATAAAGTTACAGTAAATGAATTTTTACACATAATTTTGCAAACGCTAATGCTAAACTCTGTTTTTTTTTTATTGTTTTTTTACGTCTTGGCCTATTGCGACGGTAGGCTTATTCCCGGTGGATCCTGATGGTCGGTCCAAGGCTTCTTCCCGGTGGGGCCTGATGGTCGGCCCAGCCCGTTCTGGCGCAGGCGAGTGTTTATAGTGGCGCCATCTTGCATTGGCTCATGCTGCCCTCCCGGAGATCATCTTTAATCCTAGAATCTAGAGTCCGGGTTGATAGGTGGACCGTCCGTCCACTCAGAATAGATGTTGTGGACCTGAATAGGTGGCTTATGAACGCAGTAGTTGTAGGCAAATTGATGTAATTGTATATTTACTCATTCGTTTGTGAAATTATCTAGTTATTGGCTATTTTAGTAAGTATTATTAACTCATTCATTCAGTCACTCATTTATTATCAATTCGTTTATTTTCCAGGTCTGGGCTCATTCCGCCTCCACCCAGAACGTGTTGGAAGTGATGCTGGGTAAGTGTTTTGTGATGGTCGTTTTGAGTACCTGCATGTTATCAGAGAGACCCGGAGAGGCAAAGGGGAGCTGCTTGTTGCTGGGATGGTGGAGTGGAGGACGGGGAGGGAAAGCTGGAGATTCGGGAGATGGTTGTTGCAAGGATCTTGGACGTAGAGGAAAGGAAGAGAAAAGCTGAAGGAGAAAGAGGAGAGGGTTGATGTAAGGCAGTATCCAGGTTTCCCCCTGTATCCTTTTATCGAGCATCCCGAAAGGGAGGATGAACAGCTAGTTGAGCTGCACACGGACTGTCCGGCCCGACGTTAGAACCTGGGCCCGCGGATTCACAGCTACCCACGCTATATAACCACTGCACCACGGATGCTGTAAGGAACGTGGAAGTGAATGAACGGAAGTGAAGATGAATGAGAAAGGGAGCGAATTGTAAAAATGAAGGGTCAGTGCAGCAGAGCGTTTCCCTGGGCGAGAAATGAGCGGGAAACCAAAGGAATTAAGAGCCTTTGCATGCATTCCCCTCATTAGTTGTCACGGCACGGCGCGAGTCTGAGGGCCGGATTGCTAAACATCCCCGTCAGGCGAAAAGGTTGTTCGTCACCTAGGCCGTACCGTTAAGACATTTTGAGCCACGAGACTTTATCGTTAAAATAGTTAATTGCTAATGTTTCTTGGCAATAGTTACGCGTCAGAAACCGGTCAACTCTATGCTCTGAGTACGATGATCTGGCAACGGTGTCCATGGCTTTATCCAACCTCCTCTTGAATGTATCTATGGCATTGTTACTCACTGCCAAGCCTGTTCCACTCATCCACGACTCTTTTTTTTCTCTTTTTTTTTCTGCTGTTTCTGACTCTTCCATTTCTCCCTCTTCCTCTTCCTCCTCTTCCTCCTCCTATAGTTTGTTAGTTAGTTTGTTAGTTAGGTAGTTAAAGTTATGTTGTTAGTTTAATTTTACTGTATTATTTATTTATTTATTTATTTATTTTTATTTTTATTTTTGTTGTTATTTTGTAATTTTGTTTTTCTTTTCTTTCTTTTTCTTTCTTTTCTTTCGTGTTTTTTCTTGCTGTTATTTTCTTTTTTGATGTTTCTCTTTGATGTTCTTTTTTTCATATCATCCTCTTTGTTGATGTTCGTAGATGGTCTGGGTGCGCCTCTTTCCTCCCAGAAGAGACCCGCCCATAATTTTGGTGATGTTAGTGAGGGCCGAAAGGTGGATGATGTTTGTATTTTTCTTTTCTTGATGTTGTTCTTTTACTGCTGTTACTCTTCTTTTTCGATGTTCTTTTCTTTTTCTCTTTTTCATTCTTTCTTGATGTTCTTTTCTGTATCATCCCTTGTTGATGTTCTTTGGTCTGAATGAGCCTTTTTCTCCCCAGAAGAGACTCACCCATAATTTTGGTGATGTTAGTGAGGGCCGAAAGGTGGATGATGTTTGTATTTTTCTTTTCTTGATGTTGTTCTTTTACTGCTGTTACTTTTCTTTTTCGATGTTTTTCCTTTTCTTTTTCTCTTTTTCATTCTTTCTTGATGTTCTTTTCTGTATCATCCCTTGTTGATGTTCTTTGGTTTGGATGAGCCTTTTTCTCCCCAGAAGAGACTCACCCATAATTTTGGTGATGTTAGTGTGGGCCGAAAGGTGGATGATGTTTCTTATGTTTTTCTTTATTGATGTTTCTCTTTGATGTTCTTTTATCCATATCATCCTCTCTGTCGATGTTCTTCGATGGTCTGGGTGCGCCTCTTTCCTCCCAGAAGAGACCCACCCATAATTTTGGTGATGTTAGTGTGGGCCGAAAGGTGGATGATGTTTCTTTGTACTTTTCGTTTCTTGATGTTGTTCTTTTATTGCTGCTACTTTTCTTTTTCGATGTTTTTTCTGTTCTTTTTTCTTTTCTATGTTTTCTAGATGTTCTTTTCTATATCATCCTTTTGTTGATGTTCTTTGGTCTGGATGAGCCTTTTTCTCCCCAGAAAAGACTCACCCATAATTTTGTCGATGTTAGTTAGGGCCGAAAAGTGGATGATGTGTGTTTTCTTTTTCTTTTCTCGATGTTTCGTTTCTACACTTTCCTTTTTCTGGTGTTCTTTTTCATTTTCATTTTCTTTGGTGTTCCCATCACGTGGATTGTCTACGACATCTAACGGGCACCACAAACCCGGGTTTGTTGTTTGGAGTTTGCTCTCCTAGGCGAACTGCCTACCACGGCTAACGAGCTCCACCTGCCCGGGTTTATTGTTCGGAGTTTGCTCTCCTAGGCGAACTGCCTACCACGGCTAACGAGCTCCACCTGCCCGGGTTTATTGTTCGGAGTTTGCTCTCCTAGGTGAACTGCCTACCACGGCTAACGAGCTCCACCTGCCCGGGTTTATTGTTCGGAGTTTGCTCTCCTAGGTGAACTGCCTACCACGGCTAACGAGCTCCACCTGCCCGGGTTTGTTTAGAGTTTGCTCTCCTAGGTGAACTGCCTACCACGGCTAACGAGCTCCACCTGCCCGGGTTTGTTGTTCGGAGTTTGCTCTCCTAGGTGAACTGCCTACCACGGCTAACGACCTCCACCTGCCCGGGTTTGTTGTTTGGAGTTTGCTCTCCTAGGTGAACTGCCTACCACGGCTAACGAGCTCCACCTGCCCGGGTTTGTTGTTCAGAGTTTGCTCTCCTAGGTGAACTGCCTACCACGGCTAACGACCTTCACCTGCCCGGGTTTGTTGTTCAGAGTTTGCTCTCCTAGGTGAACTGCCTACCACGGCTAACGAGCTCCACCTGCCCGGGTTTGTTTAGAGTTTGCTCTCCTAGGTGAACTGCCTACCACGGCTAACGAGCTCCACCTGCCCGGGTTTGTTTAGAGTTTGCTCTCCTAGGTGAATTGCCTACCACGGCTAACGAGCTCCACCTGCCCGGGTTTGTTTAGAGTTTGCTCTCCTAGGTGAATTGCCTACCACGGCTAACGAGCTCCACCTGCCCGGGTTTGTTTAGAGTTTGCTCTCCTAGGTGAACTTCCTACCACGGCTAACGAGCTCCACCTGCCCGGGTTTGTTTAGAGTTTGCTCTCCTAGGTGAACTGCCTACCACGGCTAACGACCTCCACCTGCCCGGGTTTGTTGTTCGGAGTTTGCTCTCCTAGGTGAACTGCCTACCACGGCTAACGAGCTCCACCTGCCCGGGTTTGTTGTTCGGAGTTTGCTCTCCTAGGTGAACTGCCTACCACGGCTAACGACCTCCACCTGCCCGGGTTTGTTGTTCGGAGTTTGCTCTCCTAGGTGAACTGCCTACCACGGCTAACGACCTCCACCTGCCCGGGTTTGTTTAGAGTTTGCTCTCCTAGGTGAACTGCCTACCACGGCTAACGAGCTCCACCTGCCCGGGTTTGTTGTTCGGAGTTTGCTCTCCTAGGTGAATTGCCTACCACGGCTAACGAGCTCCACCTGCCCGGGTTTGTTGTTCGGAGTTTGCTCTCCTAGGTGAATTGCCTACCACGGCTAACGAGCTCCACCTGCCCGGGTTTGTTTGGAGTTTGCTCTCCTAGGTGAATTGCCTACCACGGCTAACGAGCTCCACCTGCCCGGGTTTGTTTAGAGTTTGCTCTCCTAGGTGAATTGCCTACCACGGCTAACGACCTCCACCTGCCCGGGTTTGTTTAGAGTTTGCTCTCCTAGGTGAACTGCCTACCACGGCTAACGACCTCCACCTGCCCGGGTTTGTTTAGAGTTTGCTCTCCTAGGTGAACTGCCTACCACGGCTAACGACCTCCACCTGCCCGGGTTTGTTTAGAGTTTGCTCTCCTAGGTGAATTGCCTACCACGGCTAACGAGCTCCACCTGCCCGGGTTTGTTTAGAGTTTGCTCTCCTAGGTGAATTGCCTACCACGGCTAACGAGCTCCATCTACCCGGGTTTGTTTGGAGTTTGCTCTCCTAGGTGAACTGCCTACCACGGCTAACGACCTCCACCTGCCCGGGTTTGTTGTTCGGAGTTTGCTCTCTTAGGCATATTGCCTACCACGGTTATGGAACCCCACTGCTCGGCTTTGTAGCCGGAAGATCTCGGGCACCTCCGTCGGGGCCCCGGGGGACGCATAGGTGCCTTGCCTGGAGCCCTCTACTCCTGCCACGCTCGCCAGGGAGACCTTGGGCTCGCTGGCGCTGCCCCGCCCCGCCGAGGCGAGGAGGGCGAATGCAAGAACTCGCTTCTTAAAACTACCAGACTGGATTATGAAATTAATCATAAATGTACCGAAAAGTCGCCGGTCACCGAGTTTAATCGGTTCTGAGATGGGAGGCGGAAGGGTCCTGAAGGAACCCTCGCGACGGCTCGCGGTGCAGCTTTCGTCTCCTCTTTTTCTTACTTTCGATATTTCCTTTTTATTATATTTTCCTTTTCTGATTGATGGACTGATTGATTTTACTCAGTAAGAATTAGTTCACTAATTAACATCTTTCAGGTTCATTACATTCATACAGCTGATGAGATGAAACACTTGTAGTGAGTGTGCCGACGCTCACGAGGACGGCGGCGGCCCACTAAAGTTTCCTAACATTTCCATTGGCGGCCCACTTCTCAAGGGTCGTCTGTTTCTTTACTTTTCTCTTCTTTATTTAATTTTATTTCTCCCTTTCTTTCATCCCTGCTCTCCATTTATATAGTTTTCTTCATTCTTCTTCTTCTCTCTCTCTCTCTCTCTCTCTCTCTCTCTCTCTCTCTCTCTCTCTCTCTCTCTCTCTCTCTCTCTCTCTCTCTCTCTCTCTCTCTCTCTCTCTCACACACACACACACACACACACACAGCTCGAACATTCTCTTTTACATATACTTTCGTCTCTCTTCGCGAAAATTATGGATATATATAGATTTCAGAGTGCGGGAGAGAGGGAGGAAATTAGACAGCAAGTTCAATGCTAGACAGTTCTTAAATTAGGTAGCTTAATAGTTAGTTTGGGTGACAGTCAAGCAGTTAGTTAGCTAGATAGATAGATGGTTGACCAGTTAGTTAGTTAGATACGAAAGCCATATCAAATGTGGGTGAATATTTACCGAAGAGAAGGATGTGGAGTAGGAGAGGGGGAGGAGGAGGATGCAAGGATGTACTCAGTGACACACCAATCGACATCTTTAAGATGTCGGTAAATACTGGTTATGTGCCCAGCCTATGGAAAGTAGCTAATGTGACGCCGATTTTCAAAAAGGGAGAAAGGTCAGCTGCTTCAAACTATCGCCCAATTAGCTTAACATCGGTTATAGGCAAGATGCTGGAGTCCATAATAGCCAGGAACATTCGGGAGCATCTAGAGAAACATAGCTTAATTCACGACTAGCAGCATGGGTTCACGAAAGGTAGGTCATGCCTCACAAATCTCTTGTCCTTCTACAATAAAGTATTTGAGGCGGTAGACAGAGACGAAAATTATGATGTGATCTATCTTGATTTTAGTAAAGCGTTTGACAAAGTTCCTCACCAACGACTGTTGCTTAAACTAAAGGTTCACGTAGTAGAGGGTAAAGTTTTGAACTGGGTCAAGGCGTGGCTTAGCAATAGGAAGCAAAGAGTGCAAATCAATGGTAAAAACCTGGGTAGGCGGTGGCTGAAGTGGTAGCGTGCTGGGCCCACATTCACCGCGTGATGGACGACACGAGTTCGAATCCCCACGCTACCACCTCGGATTTTTCAGTCACCGCCGAGTGGTTTAAAACTACCCACATGCTGTCCTGAAGACCACCCATCAACCCGGACTCTAGAGGAAACCGTCCAAGAATCAAGAACGAGTTCCGCGGGGCAGCATGAGTCAAGAGAAAATGGCGCCACTATAAACACTTGCCTGCGCCATGACGGGCTGGGGCCGAATACCATCCAGGTCCTTCAAGCAAGCCTACCGACGCAATAGGCGGAGACGTAAAAAAAAAAAAGAAAAAAAAAAGATCTGACTGGGGATGTGTTACGAGTGGGGTCCCACAAGGTTCAGTATTGGGTCCACTTTTGTTTATTATTTATATCAGTGACTTAGATACAGGAATAAGTAGTGATGTCAGTAAGTTTGCAGGTGATACCAAAATCGGTAGAATAATTGAGTCAGATCAGGACGCTTGTATTCTCCAGGATGAACTAAACAGATTGTATGATTGGGCGGATAAATGGCAGACGGAGTTCAATGTAGGGAAGTGCAGTATTCTGAGTGTAGGTAGGAACAACCCCTCACATAACTATTGCTTAAATGACACTCCCATAAGCAGGTCTGGGTGTGAGCGGGATTTAGGGGTCTTAGTGAGCTTTGATATCCGTCCAAGGGCACAATGCATTCAAACTATAGAAATCGAGCTTTATTTTAAGGAGTGTAAGTAACAGAAACGCCGAATTCTTCCTCAAACAATATTTAGCATTAGTTAGACCTCATCTTGATTATGCGGTTCAGTTCTGGTCACCTTACTATAGAATGGATATCAAAATGTTAGGATCGGTGCAGAGGAGGATGACTAAGATGATTCAGGGGTTGAGAAACTTGCCATACGAGGAAAGACTCAAACAGTTAAACTTGCATTCTTTAGAAAGGCAAAGGGTGCGTGGAGACATGATCGAGGTTTATAAATGGATGAAGGGCTTTAATAAGGGGGATATTCATAAGGTTTTATTGGTAAGAGAACTGGGTAGGACACGAAGTAATGGGTTTAAACTGGATAAATTCAGATTCAACAGGGACATAGGCAAAAATTGGTTTACTAACAGAGTGGTGGATGAGTGGAATTGGCTTAGCAGTCATGTGGTGAGTGCCAATACAATTGTCACATTCAAAAATAGATTCCATACATTCATGGACAGTGATATTAAGTGGGGGTAAATTCACGGGAGCTTAGGTTCAAAGGAGCTGCCTTGTACAGGCCTACCGGTCTCTTGCAGACTCCTACGTTCTTATGTTCTTATGTTCTTAATAAGGCACCGCGGGAAGGAGCCAGAGCAGACGACAACGAAGACCCTGCGGACCGTTTCCCAGACCCCTTCCAGTGCTTGTCAGGTGGCGTATGGGCCGTAGATATTACCTCAGTACTCCTCATTGCATTTTTTGTTCAGGTAGGCACATTTCCTTCACTTTGTTACTTATTAGCTGTTTAATGACGTAATTTGCCTGTGTGCATGACTAAATAGCTACCTTGTTGTCTTATTTGCCCGAATGAGTGTAAGCCAAAACTTTATGGGATTTTTTTAGCATCGTTCATTCATTCACTCATTTAATGAAATATTTATAAATTCGTGCATTTTTCAGGTCGATGCTTAATCTTCCTTCATCCATAACCTTGTGCTGGAAGGGGAAGGTGATGATGGTGATGATGAAGGCGTTTCGTGATGCTGGGTGAGTGTTACGTTATGTTTGTTTATGTAGTAGTTATCTATATATAGGATCGGGAAAGACACGGGGAGCTGCATAGTGTAGGGGGAGTGGGCGTGGTAAAAGGGGAGAGAAGAGATGCTGAAGGGGAAGGGGAAACGGGTTGTCTGAAGAACCGTTAGAGTGGAGGAAGGTTAGGTAAGGAAAACGTGCTGTTGTGGAAATGGAGGGTGTAGTGGAGCGATCCCTTGGCGAGGAGTGCATGGGAAGTGGAATGCATGGGGAGTCACCTGTCTGGATGCGTCTCTCTCATTAGTTGTTAAAGGCACTGCTCGAGGATGAGTTTTTTTTCACTACACAGAGGATGTTAGCTGTGTAGGGTATGTTCGATTTCGCTTATTACGCCTTACCCCAATAATTAGAAAAAAAGGAGAAAAAATGGAGGTGAGGAATATAACTAAACTGTAGTGCATCATCATAGACATAGAGAAGGACGCGAGGCCACGTCCATCCCTATCTTTTTACCATAGTTACTCCGTTATCTTTTTACCATAGTTACTCCGTTGTTATTATATTGCGAAAAGAAAGTGAATGGCAAAATGGTACCTCCAAATTATTCAGTTATCATTCGTTGAAGGAACACGAGCTACAGAGAGAAAAGTGTACGTAAGATATTTGTCATTGTCATCACCACCATCATTTTGATCTTGTACTTCATGTTCTTGTTCTTATTCTCCATACAGAAACTGTTGTCTGACAAAAAAAAAAAAAAAAAAAAAGCCTCACAGGGTGTAGTTGTGTAAAGGAATATGTCTTTGTATTCTTTGGTTACTCCTTAAAAGTAGCCAAGATTTTTCTCTTCACGTGTTATAGAAAACATTTTAATCTTTGTGTAACTGATGTTAAGTCCTCGTACGGGTGGCAGGCATTGGCCGTGAATCCCATCGAGTTGCTCTATTAAAAACAAGAGAAAATGGAGAAAGCGTATCATGTCATGAGAAGTGCTTGGCTTACAACCAAGAGATTTCGGATTCAATTCCTTGGCGGAGTGGTGACTAAGAGGGGTCTCCTTACACCTGTGCTCCTGTCCGCTCAGCAGAGATTGGATACCGGGTAATTGTTAGGGCTGTGTCCTACCCACTGAAGTGGTAGTCTGACTCCGCAAATGGCGAATAATCTAAGGATGATAACCCAAGTCCTTCACACCTGGGAGACATGAACTTGTAGCTCAGTCAAGTAAGATACAAGTATGTGAACTACACAAACTATAAACTAGCGCACACACACACACATACACACACACAGGCGAGTGGCTGAGGGGAGGCGGTAGCTGAGTGGACAGCTTGACGGCGCCGCTTCCAGGACGACACTGGTTAGCGCCCCACCCTGTGTCACAAGCTGGGATTTTTCAGTCACCGCCGAGTGGCCTTAGACTACCCACATACTGTCCAGAAGACCACCTATCAACCCTGACTCTTGATTCTAGGATCAAAGATGAGGTCCGGGGGGGCAGCATGAGCCAATGCAAGAACGCTTAGCCTCAGACCTTACTATTATTTCCGATTGGGGCAAGAAGAACCTGGTGTCCTTCAACGCCTCAAAAACACAGTTTCTCCACCTATCCACTCGACACAATCTTCCAAACAACTATCCCCTATTCTTTGACAACACCCAGCTATCACCTTCCTCAACACTAAACATTCTCGGTCTATCCTTAACTCAAAATCTCAACTGGAAACTTCATATCTCATCTCTTACTAAATCAGCTTCCTCGAGGCTGGGCGTTTTGTACCGTCTCCGCCAGTTCTTCTCCCCTGCACAGTTGCTGTCCATATACAGGGGCCTTGTCCGCCCTCGTATGGAGTATGCATCTCATGTGTGGGGGGGCTCCACTCACACAGCTCTTCTGGACAGAGTGGAGGCTAAGGTTCTTCGTCTCATCAGCTCTCCTCCTCATACTGATAGTCTTCTACCTCTTAAATTCCGCCGCAATGTTGCCTCTCTTTCTATCTTCTATCGATATTTCCACGCTGACTGCTCTTCTGAACTTGCTAACTGCATGCCTCCCCCCCTCCCGCGGCCCCGCTGCACTCGACTTTCTACTCATGCTCATCCCTATACTGTCCAAACCCCTTATGCAAGAGTTAACCAGCATCTTCACTCTTTCATCCCTCACGCTGGTAAACTCTGGAACAACCTTCCTTCATCTGTATTTCCTCCTGCCTACGACTTAAACTCTTTCAAGAGGAGGGTATCAGGACACCTCTCCTCCCGAAACTGACCTATCTTTCGGCCACCTCTTTGGATTCTTTTTAGGAGCAGTGAGTAGCGGGCTTTTTTTTTTATTAATGTTTGCTTTTTGTGTGCCCTTGAACTGTCTCCTTTGCTGTAAAAAAAAAAAATAAATAAATAAAATAAACACTTGCCTGCAGCACGATGGGCTGGGGCCGACCATTAGGCCCCATCAAAAAAGCCTACCGGCGCCATAGACGAATACATAAAACGCACACACACACACACACACACACACACACACACACACACACACACACAGAACTAAGGAAGTGTGTAAGACAAATTTTTTCCTAGGAAGATCTTATAATCGTGTCAACAACAAACGCCGTTTCTACATTATGTCTTCACCTCAAATCATATTTTATAAACATGTAGACGCACACAAAACAAAGCTAATAACCTTAAACGAAGCCAAGAGAAAAACTCGCCTCGCGCCCCAAGAGTCCAGTGACCGTCGGGTCCCACTGAGTGAGCTCGTCTGTCAGCGCGGACGTGTAAACACCGGGACACGGGCGCTGACAGTCCCGGCACGTTCCTCCACACCTCCAAAACTGTCGCCACCACCACGGAGACACGGAGGACGAGGAGGAGCAGAAGGGTTAAGAAGGAGGAGGTGCAGGAAGGAGGAGGAGGAAGAGAAGTAGAAAAAAGAAAAAGAAAAGAGGAGAAATATAAATGAAATAAGAAAAAGAGAATATGGACGCGAAAGAGGAAGAATATACATCTGTTCTGCTGAGAGAGAGAGAGAGAGAGAGAGAGAGAGAGACTCCAGATATCATCCATGCTGTCTGCTGTAGTAATCAAGGCGTCAGATAAGCCTCCCTGATGTATGTGGGCGCTCGTGTATGCAGGTGTGTGGGTGCGTACCTGTCCGCTCGCCTGCACGTGTGTATTAAAGATTCATGGCGATGCGTAAATTCCACACCTTCCAGTCAGCCACGTCGCCTCGGCCTATTACTCTCTGAAGGCTGAGGAGGGGGTATAAAGGAGGAGGAGGAGGAGGAGGAGGAGGTAGGGTCATTAGGGGGGTAATATGTATGAAAGAGGAGTCCAGGAAAGAGGCCTATTGGATGGAGGTTATCAAGTGAGATGAAAAGTGTGTCTTGAACTCTGTACCAAAATAAGTCATGAATACACTGAAGCCCCTAGAAGTGTTAAGGAGGAGGAGCAGGAGGCGGAGGAGGAAGACTTGCAGGATGGAGATATAGGTTAAAGGAGAAGTTCAGGAATTCCTATTGGATGGGGGTTATTAAGTCAGATGAAAGGAGTGTCTATAGAAAAGAAGTAAAGTCAAAGATTGGACGGTGAATAAGAAGGGAAAAAAATGCAAAAATCCAGTAAGTAAAGAAATAACTGCAGCGATATCACAGTCATCTTACCGAGTCTAGATATTGTAAGTCGAAAATCCTTTGTTTATAATTGAACAAAAAATGGAGTATGAGATGAATGCGTTGCGTTATTATCTTTCGCAGCATCTGGATGGAGACTTCACTGTTAAAGATCTAAATGGGAACGGCGTGTGGCGATGAGTGAAGGAAAAAAGTCAGCACTCTGTAAATGTGAACTTTTGGCAATGAAAAAATGAGGCTTTATAACATGAACCCCAAAATACTGAGTAGGTAATAAAGAAACAAAAGAAGAGATTGAGTTAAAAGCAACAACGTCACTTCATATAAAAACCCACCCCCAAAATCGTAGCTGTTAAGATAATTTTGATATCTACGTTAAAGTCAAACTGTTCATGAAGAAAAAAATACCATGAATTTTTATCTTCCGCGGTATCTCGATGAAGTCAGTCTTAACATCCAACAAGATCCGAAGTGAGAGGAGGCGTAGCATGTGTTGGTATTGAATAAAAACAAACTTAAACAAGCTATAAATCTGGACTTTCAACACTGCATGGAAACAAAGCAAGTCGAGGAAGAAGCCCCGGGCGGGATGAAGCAAGTATTAACACCCACACGAACTAAAGAGAGAGGGGAGTGACGTGCGGTGAGAACTGAATCAAAATAAACGTAAACAAGCTCAAAGTCTGAACTCCACACTAGAAACGAAGCCCAAAGAAAACCCCAGACGGCGGTGCTCCTCTTCTGCGGCCGGAATTAAGTAAGTAACATCTAACAAGATCTAAAGAGAGACGAGCAGCACGCGGTGAGAACTGAATCAAAACAAACGTAAACAAGCTATACAGGTGGACTCTCAACACTGGAAACGGCAGAGCTATACTCGTCTTCTGCGACCTAGGCAAGTTGCTCTCAGCGGGGCGTGTCGACGAGATGACAAAACGCCTTAACTCTTGTCAAATCTCAGCGCAGCCTGCCGTCCACATCTGCTATCAGCCCTCGCCATCTGCTCCAAACAGGCTTATTGTTGTGGTGTTAGGCAGAGAGGGAGGGGAGAGGGGGTAGAGGCAGGAAGATTATCGGTGTGGGGTTAGGGAGGCAAGGGAGGGGAGAACGTGTGAGGCAGGAAGCTGAAGGAGGTGTAAATCGCTGGTCTAGAAACATTGACAGTGTGACCTCAAAGGCTTTATTCTGAGTGGGAACAATGCGGAAGAGGAGAACTTTGTAGAAAAAAATAGTTACCCATTTAAAGTAAAAGTAAAAAAAAAGGGAGGATAAGATAGAACATAAAAAAAAAGCATAATGGTGGATAAGATAGTGAGATGGACTTGTTGATATATATAGAGAGAAAGGGGAAAAAAAAGAATGTGGTGAAGAGAGGAGCAGTCTGTGTGTGTGTGTGTGTGTGTGTGTGTGTAAGGGTATAGGGTATAGGCGATAATTGACAAGGGCGATGATCGTTATCTCTTCCATATTGAGGGTGTTAGCGTTGTTTGTCGTGTTGGTGGTGGCGTGATCTGATTGACGGACGGACGGGTTGATGGATGGACGAGGAGGATGGGTAACGGGGGAGTGGGTGGCTGAAAATAGGGGGGTGAATGGGGATGGGGGGTGAGTGGGAGAAGGGGGAGTGGGTGGCTGAAAATAGGGGGGTGGAGGGGGATGGGGGGTGAGTGGGAGAAGGGGTAGTGGGTGGGCAGGGGATGGTGGCAGAGGTGGTTAACAAGTGGGTGAGTACTATGGATAGTTTAATAGCAAGTGGGTTAAATGGATGATGGTTGTTGGTGATCTTAACCTCCATACTGATTATCTACTTGTCTATTGGTTGGCTGTCTACACACAAAACAAGGGGAAAAAAAGGACACGGGATGTAAAACTGATGGTACAAAGAAATTTATTATTATTATTATTATTATTATTATTATTATTATTATTATTATTATTATTATTATTATTATTATTATTATTATTATTATTATTATTATTATTATTATTATTATTATTATTATTATTATAGGTAATTAACAAAGCAATTTAAAATTTGTACCAAAGCAAAATTTGTTCACGAAATTAGTATGAAATAAAACAACTTATTTTCGAGTTATTTTATTTCATAGTACTTATTTCGTGACGACATATTTTTGCGTCGAAAGGAGGGACATAAGTGTGTGTGTGTGTGTGTGTGTGTGTGTGTGTGTGTGTGTGTGTGTGTGTGTGTGTGTGTATAATTCACCCACGACCTGATCATGAGCTGGACTCGTCATCGCCAGGAAGTGTGCTCCCGATTAGAGCAAGGTTCATTAACCAACCTCTAGGTACTGCTGGGGCCCTCACACACCACACGCCCATCCCCCTTGCTCAAGGAGGGACAGTACCCGCCTTTTAAGTTGTCAGTCCCGGCCTGAGCGGAGCTCCAATCTCCGCCTGCCAAGTCGTGAAGCCTGGCAGCGCAAAGCCATACCACTGAGCGGTGTGTGTGTGTGTGTGTGTGTGTGTGTAATTCACCACGGCCTGATCACGAGTTGGACTCGCTGTCGCCAGCAGGTACCCTCCCGACGTGAGCAAGTGCTCATTATCGTCGATCTCTGGGTACTGCCAGGACCTCACACTCCACACACCCATATCCCTTGCTCAAGGGGGGACAGTAACCACTCCTAGTCAACGGAAAGAATCCGGCCTGAGCGGGGCTCGAACCGCCGCCTGTTTGGCCGTGAAGCCTTACAGCGCAGCGCTCTAACCGACTGAGCTACCAGAGCTGAGCTGAGCTTTAATTTGGTGTGTGTGTGTGTGTGTGTGTGTGTGTGTTAAAGGAAAGTCAGTGGCGCGTGTGTTTTGTTTTAGCTTTTTAATTTGGTACTTCCTGGGTTGAGAGACTAGTATTCCCACGCTCAGAACCGAGAACATAAAAGGTTTTGGCACACATCCCGACCTCTGTTTGCAGTGGATGGATGCTTAATAATGACAATAATGATCGTCCGCTTTCTCCTCCACCTACTCTTCACTTTTCTCCTAATCATTCTCTACCTCCTCCTCTTTACCTAAATCATTCATAACTCTAAGCAAAATCAACACCTTGCCTTTTTCACCTCTGATGACTGGACAGAGTAAGTAAACGTGACCAAACTTTTAAAAGGACCAGAAGCGGAGGGGCTGAAGGGACGGTCTGATGAGGTGAACGGGCGAGCGATAGCGGGGACAGGAGGAAGAGGGAGTCAGCGGCCGCCAAATTCCTCGCCTTTAAGGGTGTCGATGATTGCCTCAGTATCAGAAGCCAATTTAGTCCCCGAGGTGATCTAATGATGCTCCTCCTGGCGTGGCTGTGTGATGTGTTGAATGTGGTTTTCGTAAATAACTCTTGTGTTGCTCTTTATTTGAGCGTCGATTTATCACCACCAAGCGTGTGATGAGTACATGATTTCGAAATGGTGGTGATGATGATGCTGATGATGAGGATATTGTTGATGGTGATGGTGAATAGAATGATTACACCAGTCGGCCTATACACCTATCACACTTATCATCCCTATCTATGCATTTACCAACATTAAGAAAGTATCTATCGTAATGGCTCTTGCCCCACGACTGACACGACGTGCGTGCACACACACACACACACACACTCAAGAGGGGGTGAATAGGGAAGATAGGGGGTACTTAGCGGGAAAGGCCCTTGATGAGAGAGAGAGAGAGAGAGAGAGAGAGAGAGAGAGAGAGAGAGAGAGAGAGAGAGAGAGAGAGAGAGAGAGAGAGAGAGAGAGAGAGAGAGAGAGAGGGAGACTTTCCCCTTCTTCCCCTCCTACCCCTCATCTGCAGCGCCTCTTATGGGATCCTGAGAGCGCCATTGTCCCCTCGAGGGCCGCTCACGGGGTCTCTGCGTCTGGAGAACCTAAAGGGCCGGTAGAGTGGTGAGGGAAGGGCGGATGTTATTAGAGGGTTGATGGGAAGGTGCACCGTGAGTGATGGGGCTGCTGGGAGGGAGAATGCTGTGGGTGGGGATGAAGAATACGGCGTTCTGTGAGGGGGAGAGTTAGGGTGCTGGAAGTATGGATGGGTTGTGGTGAATTTGTGAGCTGATGGCGAGTGATGGAATGCTGTTTTGTGATATG
The DNA here is from genome assembly GCF_024679095.1 of Eriocheir sinensis. Classification (NCBI taxonomy): domain Eukaryota; kingdom Metazoa; phylum Arthropoda; class Malacostraca; order Decapoda; family Varunidae; genus Eriocheir; species Eriocheir sinensis. Next base: position 4,968,618 of record NC_066535.1, read on the forward strand.
TGTGGGATTTTGGAGTCTGTGCTGCTGGTGATGGTGAGCTAGGGTGTTGGAAGTATGGATGGGTAATAGCGAAGTGGTTTGCTGTTCGTGGTGTTTTTTGATACAGAGAAACGGTTCAGGGTCGGTATTTTCAGACTTTTCCACCTCTCACCAACTATTTCCAAAGGTCAGAAAGGAGTTCAATCGGGTTTTGATGAGTGCTTTTTCACAATCATAGCAAAGGAGAAGGGTCAAACTACCACCAGGGCCATTGAACTACCCCCGGAAATGCCCAAAACTCCTGCGAAAAGCGTGTCAAATATGTGGGCTGGGGCGCCGAAAGGTTTAAGAATATGACCCCAGAGCATCTTTTTTTCTTTTGCCCTTATTTTGCCCTTGAGCTGCCTCCCTTAATTAATGTAAAAAAAGTCAAGGGCAAACAGAAATGGGAAAACAGCCTTCAAATAATAACGTGATAGAGAATTCCGAAAGATTATTGAAAAACGGTTGTAAAGGGGTGGGAACGGTGGTTAGAGGTATATGTGGGAAGGGTAGTGTTTGTGCTGGAGACGGTTAGTGTGTGTTAAAGACGTGGATTCTGTAGGTGGTGTAGTCTTCTTCAGGTTGTGGCATGGGAGGATGCTTGTATGTTTTGGTGATAAGGGTGATGAGAGGGAGTGGGGAGCCTTGACACTAGATAGAGAGTGTATCCTTATTTAAATGAATGAAGCTTATGCAGATACATGTAGAATATAGTTTTTGTTGCTCTTGTTTTCTGTTCACCTTCCTCGCAGTCACGGAAACTAAGCTACCTATAACACACACACACACACACACACACACACACACACACACACCACACGACCCTCCTCCCCCCACACACCTCTTATCTCCCACACTGACGCCAGGAAATGCCCTCTCCACCCTTACACCCACTACCTCCGCACACTCTCTGGCCTCCACCTCAACACCCACGCCCTCCACTGACCCTCCACCCTCCACCCTGCACCCCTCCATCCAGCAGCTACTTCCCTATCGCCTCCAAGCTCACCCCTTCCTCCCTCCACCTTCCCTATCACCCCTCCCCCATCCACCCTCTATCCTCCATCTTCCTTTTGCACAATCGCCTTCACCCGTAGCTCGACAGGAAGTGATTGGCTGCAGAATGTCGTCTTTGCTCTCCCTCCTCGTCCTCTTAATCTGCAGTCATAAATCTCTTGTCGCTGCGTATAGTTCACCTTTTTTTTTTTTCATTTCTATGTTGGGTTATTTTTTCCCCCTTTTTCTTTTGTTTATTGTTGCGAGGATCGTGTTGTGCATTGTTGTGGTTTGTTTGTCTCGTGATTGGTTTGTGTGTGTCTGGGGTTGTTGTTATTGTTGTTCTTGTTGTTGGTGCTATTGTATTGGGTATTGTGTTGGTGTGGGATGGATTTTTCTTGTCTTCAGTGAGGCTTAAATAAGTAATTGGGGCTATATATCATTTTTAGGCCACGCACTGTCTTAATTTTCTATTTTATTTTCATAAGTTTTCCTTTGTTGTATTTGTTTGCGTTGTGTTTGCTATGTTTGTTATGTTTCTTTTGCTATGTTTGCTACGTTTTTTCTTCTGCTGATGTGATAAGGAATATTTCTATTTTGTTGTACGTTTATTATAGTTTTGTTGGCGTTTTCATACTAAAAAAAAAAAAAAAGATTGGACTCGGAATTATACATATTAAGAGAGAGAGAGAGAGAGAGAGAGAGATTTACACAGATTTACATAGAAATTCAGCCCACACAGACCCTATGGCCCAGACTAAGTGGGATGCTGTTTTGAGACGTGTGGGTTACTAGATGCTGCGTTGCTGGTGGTGTAAGGGTGTTGGAAGTATGGATGGGAAAACCAAAACATCTCAAATATTCCCCGTTCCTACCACTTAAAAAACCCGAGAATTAAGAAACAAAAATAAGCGTTACATAAGCATTTCAAGGCCGCGTTTCGTACCCTCCATCACGCCGTCTCTTTTACGACACTCTGCAACGCTTATCAACGGGGAAGACGGGCGTGGACGAGGGTGGCCGGCGTCCGCGAAAGGAGAGACGGGAAGACAGGCAGGCAGTTAGGCGGGGCGGCAGTGGGGACGAGGCAAGGGACGAGGCAGGCCCACCGCGGAACACATGATATCAAGCCGTAAACTAAGGGGACTCAGCCATTAACCACGCGGCTCGCCAGGCAGACAGGAAGGAAGGAAGGCAATGCTAAAGGGGGTCGTTCGTCTGGGAGTGACTTACGGGGACAGGGCAAGGAGTAGGTCTCGAGTGTGAGGGTTGTCTTAGAAGGGAAAGGGGAGAGAAGTAACGGGTGTAGGGTGAGTGTAGGGTGAGGGAGAGAAGTAACGGGTGTAGGGTGAGTGTAGGGTGAGGGAGAGAAGTAACGGGTGTAGGGTGAGTGTAGGGTGAGGGAGAGAAGTAACGGGTGTAGGGTGAGTGTAGGGTGAGGGAGAGAAGTAACGGGTGTAGGGTGAGTGTAGGGTGAGGGAGAGAAGTAACGGGTGTGGGGGGAGTGTAGGGTGAGGAGAGAAGTAACAGGTGTAGGGTGAGTGTAGGGTGATGGAGAAGTAACTGGTGTGGGGTGAGTGTGGGGTGAGGGAGAGAAGTAACTGGTGTAGGGGTGAGTGTGGGGTGATGGAGAAGTAACTGGTGTAGGGTGAGTGTAGGGTGAGGGAGAGAAGTAACGGGTGTAGGGTGAGTGTAGGGTGAGGGAGAGAAGTAACGGGTGTAGGGTGAGTGTAGGGTGATGGAGAGAAGTAACGGGTGTAGGGTGAGTGTAGTGTGAGGGAGAGAAGTAACGGGTGTAGGGTGAGTGTAGTGTGAGGGAGAGAAGTAACAGGTGTAGGATGAGGGAGAGAAGTAACGGGTGTAGGGTATGTGTAGGGTGAGTGTAGGGTGAGGGAGAAAAAGTAACGGGTGTAGGGTGAGTGTAGGGTGAGGGAGAAAAAGTAACGGGTGTAGGGTGAGTGTAGGGTGAGGGAGAAAAAGTAACGGGTGTAGGGTGAGTGTAGGGTGAGGGAGAAAAAGTAACGGGTGTAGGGTGAGTGTAGGGTGAGGGAGAAAAAGTAACGGGTGTAGGGTGAGTGTAGGGTGAGAGAGAGAGAGAGAGAGAGAGCAATATCGTTTTCAATTGAATCGTCACATTGCAAGGGGAAACCCATCCATTTTCTGGGCTTCTCTAACGTCAGGTATTGTTTCATGTGTTATTATCTTCACGCCTGTATTGAAAACAAAAGACAATGACCTCTCTCTCTCTCTCTCTCTCTCTCTCTCTCTCTCTCTGATGACTGACAACACGCAACCCCGAACGGAAAGGGAAAACGAGACATTAACAGAAAACGCGTCATAAATTAGGGAAGACTCCGCTAGAATAAGGCAGTCAGGTGGTATTATGGACTCACGCTCGCGGTGGTCTCCCTGGACGCTCACTTCTCTTCTAATCTGGTTTATGTCTCCACTGATTTGTAAAATACGTTGGCAGTTCTTTGATTGCTACTTTCCGTATTTGCAGTGTCTGGGCTTAGTTAAGAAATGTACTATGGGAAGAAGATATCACGGAGGGGGGAAAAGGAACGTAGGAGAGAGTGAAGAAAGTCAGAAATATCAAAGGGAAAATCAAAAGCGAGTGGAAGGTGTGAGATATGAAGAAATCGAAGGAAGTAATCATCGGAAAGAGGATGGTTAAAAGAAACTGAATCCGTGAATGAATGAAAGGAAGTAAGGAGGGAGAGAGGGAGAGAATAATGGAGGATCAAAGAGTGAGGAGAATTAGGAGGAGGAAGAGGTGGAGGGAACGAAGGGAAAGTTGAAGGGAATGTAAGTTTTATGAGAGAATCGGAAAGACAGGAGATACAAGAAGAAACAGAAGGAAGGAGAGACTAACCGCGAAGAAGTGAAAGGGAAAGGAAAGGAAAACGAACACCAAGGAAAAAAATACTATGCAAGAGGTAATTGAGAAACCGAAACAGCGAGGTAAAAAGAATATTACGACAATGAGAAAAAAAGTCAGAGAGAGAGAGAGAGAGAGAGAGAGAGAGAGAGAGAGAGAGAGAGAGAGAGAGAGAGAGAGAGAGAGAGAGATAACGAAAACGAGAGATAACGAGAACGAGAGAACGAGAGAGAACAAGAACGAAACGAGAGCGAGAGAGAACGAGAGAGAGAGAGAGAGAGAGAGAGAGAGAGAGAGAGAGAGAGAGAGAGAGAGAGAGAGAGAGAGAGGCGGCATGTGGTGGAGGCGGGTGAAAAAATGCCAATCGCCCGCAGGTAAGGAAGTGTGAGAGTATCCTGCGGGAGGCGACGAGGAGGCGGGTGGTCCTTCTCGTCTGGGCGCTATCCTTCCCTTCATCCTTCCCTCCGTCTCTCCTTCCCTCCCTCCCTCCCTCAGTCCCTCCTCCATCTGGTATGTTCCTTTTTCTATTCTCTGTTCTTCCCTCCAATCCTCCTTCCTTCATCCTTTCCTCCTCCTCCTCCTCCTCCTCCTCCTCCCAGTCCCTCCTTCCATCAGTTATGTTCTCGTCTCTTCATTTTCTATTCCCTGTTATTCTCTGCTTTCTTCCTTCCCTCACTCGCTCCTCCTCTTTCTTCCCTTAGTCTCTTTTTCCATCTGTTAAACTCCCCTTTTTTATTTTTATTTGTTCGGTTCTCCTCACCAATCCTGACTCCTTCTAGTAATGCTTCATATCTTCCTCTTCTCCTCTTCGTATTCTTTCATTCTTTCCAGCTTTTCTTCAGTTCCTCTTTCGCTCATGTTCCCCTCTTCTTTTTTCTATGGCCTCCTCTTCTTGCTCTTACTTCTTCATCCTTCCCTCCTTCTCTCTCTCTTCTTTCCTTCCCTCCCTCCCATCCTTCCTTGTTCCTTCATCCCTCCCTCCTCTCCTTATTCAATCCTTCCCTCTCTCTCCCTTCATTCCTCTATTCCTCCCTTCATTACTCCTTTCCTATCCTATCCTTCCCTCCTTTTTCATCCCTCTGCTCCTTCCTCCTCCCTTCCTCTCCCTATTCTCTCCTTATTCAATCCTTTCCTTTCTCTCCCTTCATTCCTCTATTCCTCCCTCCATTACTCCTTTCCTATCCTATCCTTCCCTCATTTTTCACCCCTCTGCTTCTTCATTCATCCTCCCTTCCTCTCCCTATTCTAATCATCCCTCCCCTCATCTCTATCTCTCCCTGTTATGTTTTATTTTTTTTGTGCTCTACCCTGTCCTCCTTCCATCCCTTCCTCCTCTCCCTACTCTATCCTTCCCTCCCTTTATTTATCCCCCCTATCCCTGGGTCCCTCATTCCAAGGGCTGCTTCTGTCCTTCCCTTCCATTCCATCATTCCCTTGTACCTCCTCCCCGTTTCCCTTCTCTCCGTCTCTCATTCTCCCCTTTTATCATTGCTTCCTTCCATGCCTCTCCCTTCATCCCTGTCTTGTCTCTTCCTCCTCCTCCCTTTTTTTTTTATTCTGCTGTGTTCTCCTCCCATCTGTCTTTTCATCTTACCTTCCTTACCTATTTGCATTGCTCTTTTTTTCTCTCTCTCTCTCTCTCTCTCTCTCTCTCTCTCTCTCTCTCTCTCTCACCCTCCCCTTATCTCCCTCCCTCTTCGCCCTTTTGCTATCACCTGTTCTATTCTCCTCCTTTCTCTGGTTCTCTTCATTTTACCTCTCTTATTTTTCGCACCCCTCTTTCATTCCTCTCTACTCTCCTTCTTTTTCATTAATTGCAGTATCTTCCTCCGTACCGTCTCATCCCTCTCTCCCCATGTTGCTATTTGTGTCTTTTATTAACAAGGATTTACCTAAGGATGTACGGAGATTATGAGAGGTGTCGGCCTCCACATGGCAGCCTCGAGGAATGCTCCAGTAATTCGCCATCTGTCTCTCTCATTCCTATCTTCGGTGTCTTTCCTCATCGCTCTCGACTCTGAAATGTCTTATTCTTCCACCTCGTTGTTCCTCTATTGATCCCTCTGTCTCTCCCTCCTTCCTTCCTCTCATATGCCATTTATCAAGCATTCACCCGGCTCAATTAGCTCTTCGATGATCATATTTTTATTTGACTAAGAAAAACGCATGTTCGTGAGGTTCTTCTTATGAAATTTTACTCTCTCTCTCTCTCTCTCTCTCTCTCTCTCTCTCTCTCTCTCTCTCTCTCTCTCTCTCTCTCTCTCTCTCTCTCTCTCTCTCTCTCTCTCTCTCTCTCTCTCTCACTCTCTCTCTCTCTCTCTCTCCGTCTCCCCCCCCCCCCCCCCCTCTCTCTCTCTTTCCTCTCCTCCCCCTCCCCTCTTTCTCCCTTGCTCTCGTGTGTGCTTCAGGTTATGCAAATCAGACCATGAAGAATATAAGATGATAATAGATATTAATGTTCAGTCCACTCAAGTTCCTGGGCTGACGGGGAGGTGAATAACAGTGGTCAGGGAACGATGGATTTCTCTGCCTGAGCGTTTCCTTTTTCTTTTTATTGTGTATGTATTGGTTGTTCTAAGCGTCTGTCTTTTAGTTCTAGAATGTTGTCGGGCGGATGAGGTTATGCCGTCGCTGCCTTGTAAAGAGTGTGTGTGTGGGAAAGGGAGTCTGTGTTATGGTGGTTGTGGGTGGATGATTTAATGATAGTAGTAATAGTAGTAGCTGCAGTAGTAGTGGTAGTAGTAGTAGTAGTAGTGGTAGTTGTACTAGTAGTGGTCATGTGTGTGTGTGGATAGAACGATTTCAAGTTCTTTAATTTCTCCTGAAGAAGAATTTGGCGTTTTTTTTTCCTGGTACAGATGAAGAAAATAAAATGAAAAAATAAAAAAAGAGGAAATAAAGAAGAAAAGAAGAGAAAAATTAAAGAAAAGACCAAGAAAAACTAAGAAAAAAAAACAATGATTATGATTTTGATGATAATGGTGATAATAATGAAAGTGATGGTGGTGGTGATTTTGGCTGATGATGACGATGAAAGTAAGTACGAATTTAAGTAAGAAAGAAAATCGGGAGAGAGAGAGAGAGAGAGAGAGAGAGAGAGAGAGAGAGAGAGAGAGAGAGAGAGAGAGAGAGAGAGAGAGAGAGAGAGAGAGAAGACAGACAGACAGACAGACAGACAGACAGACAGACAGACAAACAGACAGGCGGAGAAAGACATGCAGAAATAGAGATCGCGAGACCGAGGCCGAGAGAGCGAGAGAGAGTAATGTATGCGGCAGTGCAGGGGCCAGAGAGGGAACTTCAATTCACGCCGAGGAGCCAAGGCGACAATTAGGCTCCCGGCGCGGCTGCCCGGAAATTGTGCTGCCGGTTGAGGCGTGCAGGGAGGTGAGAGGCTGTGGGAGGAGGATGAGGATGAGGAGGAGGAGGATGGGGAATATGAAGAAGAGGAGGTGAAGGAGGAGGAGGACGGGGAATATGAAGAAGAGGAGGTGAAAGAGGTGGAGGATGATGAGGAGCAAAAAGAGGAAAAGGAAGAAAAATGAGAAGGGTTAACGGAGAGTGTAACGAAATATTAAAGAAAAAAAGTTATTTGCAGTTTTATGAAAAGAAAGAAAGGATATTAGTTACTTTTAACATTATCATTGTTATTGTTATTAACTGAAGAAAAGGCACGGTAATGATGATACTAATTAGGGTAACAGCAACAATGGATAAAGACATAATTATAGGAGAAATCTATGGAAAAAAAAGAAAAAGAAAGAAAAAGATAAACTGAAAGAAAAGAACATCATAAATTATTAGAGAAGTCACTAGAGAAAGGATAGAAAAGAACATGAATAAAACGATGCTTGCAGAATTTACAGAAGCCACTCAAGAGAGGAAAGATGACAGGCTAAAAAATGCAGAAGGATGTGCTGAGGAGAGACAGAGAATGAGAGAAAAAAGAACGGAGAAGAGGACAAGAAGAACAATCAGTATCGAAAGAGAAGAATTGAATTTAAAAGTGTTAAGAAATTAAGAAAAAAGCAAAAGAAAAATGAGTTGGAAATTGTTGCGCCAGAAGTCAAGGAAGAGGAAGTAATAAAATAAGAACCAAAATAATGTAGAAGAGATACAAGGGATAAGAAGAGAGAGAGAGAGAGAGAGAGAGAGAGAGAGAGAGAGAGAGAGAGAGAGAGAGAGAGAGAGAGAGAGAGAGAGAGAGAGAGAGAGAGAGAGAGAGAGAGAGAGAGAGATGCACTTATAATGTGTAAAAGCAGTCGAGGAAGGAAAGGAAGAAGAAGAAGAGGAAAAAGAAGAAGAAGAAGAAGAAGAAGAAGAAGAAGTTGAAAAGAAGAAGAAGAAGAAGAAGAAGAAGAAGAAAGAAAAAAGAAAAAAAAAAGAAACGAAGAAAACTAAGTAAAAATAAAACAAAGGAGGAAGAGGAAGAAGAAAAAAAGAAGACAATATAAGAACCAGAAAGGGAAACAGAGGAAGCACTAAAATAATAATAATAAAACGAAGAATAGAAGAATGAAGGAAGTGGAGGTGCAGGAGGAAATTGAGGAGGAGCAGGAAGAGCAACAGGAGCAGCAATAGGAGGAGGAAGAGAGCAATCTGTCGAATTAATATACAACCTGAAGGAGACACGAGTGAGGAGCACCTTTGGTCATGCAATCAGGCAGGTGTGAAGGAAGCCGCACGCCGCCCTCCTTCTGGTGTGCACTGAAAAAAAAAAAAAAAACAGAAAAAGCAAAGCAAAAAACAGAGACCGGAAATGAAACAATGGAAAAAAAGAGAGAAGAAAGTAGACATGAATATTGCGAGCGTTCTTACCTTTGTATTAGTATTAGTAGTAAAAGGAAAGGAAAAAAAAAGAAAGCAAGAAAGAGACGGGGAAAAAACGAGAAAGGGAAAGAAAAACTAGACAAACGTAGTAATCGTTTTTGCATATTAACGTCCATTGTAGTAGTAGTAGTGGTAGAAGTAGTAGTAGCAGTAGTAGTAGTAATAGTAGTAGTAGTAGTAGTAGTTGTTGTAGTAGTAGTAGTCGTGTGTGTGTGTGTGTGTGTGTGTGTTGAGTGCGTAAGTGAGTCAAGCAGAGTTCCACGTTTCTCATCATGGGTCGTAGCGATTGATGGACTGCACCTGTTATCAAGGAGGAGGAGGAGAAGGAGGAGGAGGAAGGGGCGGAGAAGTAGGTGGAGGTGCAGAAAGAGGACACGTTACTAGAGGGGAGGGAGTCTTCTTGTTCTTCGTTTTCTTCTTCTTCTTCTTCTTCTTCTTCTGTGCGGCCGCCTCGGAGTAGCAGTGTAAGTGTCGATTGCAAGCCTGTTTATCCCGGCTAATGGGGGCTGAGTGTAGCGGGCGGGAGGGTGTTGCCAGCCAGCCCGCAGCCCACCAGCCGGCCGGCTAGCACCATGCACCGCGGAGGGAGGGAGAGAATGTGTTGGCATGGAGGATGAGGCTTCTTACATGTGTGTCTGTGAGGGGGGGGGGGAGGAATGTGTATGGGTGTGTGTGTAATGTGTGTGGGATTGTGTAGGGGTGGTATATGTGTGTGGGTATGTGGGAGGGTATGTGTGTGTGGGGAGTATGTGTGTGTGTGGGTATATGTGTGAGGGGGGTATGTGTGTGTGGGGGGGTATATGTGTGTGGGGGGTATGTGTGTGTGTGGGGGTATGTGCGTGTGGGGGGTATGTGTGTGTGTGTGTGTGTGTGTGTGTGTGTCGTTAAAATGGCTCAGTCAGATACTTATGATAAAATAATACTTACCGCAGAGAAAAACAACAACAATGAGATATGATAATGCACTTGCCGAAATATCTGTGAATCTGGGCGGCTCCAGTTTTTAAAGCTTTTTGTTAGCAGTACAGGATGTAGTCAAGGGGTTGAAAAAACACTCAGAAAACCCCTCTACCCACAAAGCACTGCTCCTTTAATTAATTCAGGGCAACTAATTTACCAAACAAATATAATTTCCAGGCGATTCTATCTTCTGAAGAAAACAGATGCATCCTTCGTTTTATCGATTCCAGAATTCACAAACTAATTTTACAAACCAACAAATAACCAAGTAAAGCATTAATCAGGCAACAAAACGACCAATTAACCGACTACGTAGATATAAGACTCCACCTTTTACTATTCTTACAAAATCTAAACTGTGATATACATAATTTTTTACTTACCTGCAGCCCACACACACACACACGCACACACACACACATACACACGTGACCGCTGCATCTCCCTCCTCAGCCCAGTTTGTTGACCTCAGAATGGCCGCGTAGCATGGCACAACCTCCTCCTCCTCCTCCTCCACCTCCTCCGTCACCCGGTTCCTCAGCATTCATATATTCCGTTCGGTCACCTTGCCGCTCGGGACACACCTTCCGCACCCACCAAGCCATCCATACCTTCATCCCCTCACATTTTAGCGGCAAAGTGTCCATCTATCCCTTTACCCTCTTTCCCCGCCCCACCCTCTTCTCCCTTTCCATCTTACTGTCCCTCCCTGCTTTTAATATTTTCCTCTCGTTTCTTATTCTCACGAGTGTCTGTCCTTACTTTTGTTTTCATTCTGTCTCACTTTCTTCTTCTCCTCCTCCTCCTCCTTTTTCTCCTGTCTCGGTTTTTACTTTTCTTTCCTGTGGTATTTTCTCTTATCCTCTTCTTTCTCTTTCCGTCTCTTGATCTAGTTTCTTTTTCTTGTGTCCTGTCGTGTCCATTGTTCTTTACGTTCTCATTCTTGTCCTTCTTCGTTCTGCTCTTACTTCTCTTTTGTATCCTCGTCCTCGTCCTCCTCCTACATATTTTCTTATCATGTTTCTCTCACTTCTCCCTCACCTTCTCCTCCTCCTTCTCCTCGCGGCAGCCTCTGTGTGTGCTCTCAGCTCTTGACATGCTGCCATTTGTTAGGTATTACGAGCAAGCCATCCATGCAGGAGTGAGGCCAAGGCATATGTGGAGGCCTTCTTGCTCTCTCTCTCTCTCTCTCTCTCTCTCTCTCTCTCTCTCTCTCTCTCTCTCTCTCTCTCTCTCACGTGGCTCTAATCACTCGCACTCACCTGATAGACACGCACAGGCACACGTAGTGGCCGAGAATAAGGTCGAAGGTTGCGTATCATCTCGACTTGAAGAAAGGAAGGATCACCAGGAGCACACACACACACACACACACACACATACACACACATCGAAAACCTGCTGATGTAACTTGACTTGCCTGATCCTTCCTTGCTTGGTGCTGCCTCCCTCCTCCTCCTCCTCCTGCTCCTTCTCCTCCTCCTCCCCCTCCTCCTCCTCCTCCTCGATACTGCTGCTGCTACTGTGCATTGTTCCGTTGCTTTTGTTTTCTCGTTACATTGTTTATTTCTTCCTCTGTGTCTCTCATTCTATATATCTATCTTTTGTTTTATCATTAACAGTAGCTATATATATATTTTTTTTCTTTTGGTTCTATTTGTTCCTTTTTTTCTTAGGTTTGCTCTCCTTTCTCTTTTCGCTTCTATTCGTCTCTTTTTTTTTTTTTTTGGCGTGTTCCCTGATTTTTTTCCCTCGACCACATTTGCTTCTATCAATTTGGCTTCATCTATATTTGGCTCGTATAAAATTCTTTACAACTTTTTGTCTTCCATTCCTCTCTTATGTAGTGCCTTTTCATGTTACTTCACTGATTTGTTGCTTCTTTCTTCGCATTATCCTTTGATTCATCTGAACCTCTCTGTGTGTCTAATGTTTTCCTCTTCTTTAGTCTTCTTTCTTGCCCCTTTGTTTTTCTCTTCATTTGACTCGTACTCTTACATGTAGTGCTGCCTTATTTACTGTTTACATTTGTTATTTTTTTTACGTCCTTACTTTATTTCTTTATTTCGTATTACCATATTTTTCAAAAAATCTTTAACTCCTTCATCTCCTCGTATCTTTCCTTCAATTAACCATCAAATTAGCATCTCCACCTCTTAACGTCAATTAATTTCAGGGATGGAGTGGATACAAGAATTGTGTATTCGAATACGAATACATCAAATTTCAACGAATACGAATACGAATTCTAATACACTGAAATGATTTTAATTCGAATGTAAATACGAATACTTCTTCAAGGTATTCATGAATACATTCAAGAATACTTTTCATTGAAGAATACTTTCGCAACGTAACGGGTGTAGAACTGTTCTAAAGTTATGCTACAGTAAAATGAGCTCATGAGCACACATGCAGCGTATACAATGACAAGTGGCACCTGAGTCAGACTCCAAACGCCGCGCTGCCACAGTCTGCGAACCCTGTACTATACACGACGGTTACACGTTTACCAAGGAGGTTGGAATTGTAAGGAACAACGGTTGTTATTTCTTATAATAAATTTTGAAGTATTCTTCAGATTATTTGTATAATACGAATACTTTCTCCTTGTATCCTAATACGAATGAGAATACTTTGATTTCCATTAATATTTATTCGATTACGAATATCAATACACCCAAATACGGTGTTCGAATGTATTCGAATAGGAATACCGAATACGAAAACTCCATCCCTGATTACTTTATATCCCTCGTCCATATCCTGGTTCCATTCCCTTTCTACGACGCACCTCTGTCCTTCAACTATACACTTCACCTATAGACTTAACATCAACTCCTTACACACACTCACTCAGTCGCTTCTTGCCTCACCGTCCGCCTTCTCTAAGTCCCTTCCCCTACGTGTCGCCATCTTCTTGACACAAAAAGCCAAGGTTAAGTAAGTAAGTGCCCTTCGATGCCCCTTAGTGGTCCTCTCAGCCCCTTCAGTGTTCAATAGAAAGGGTGATTGTCTCTCGATAGCGCCCATTATAGAATGTTAAGGTAAGTGGCTGTCAATTTCTGGTGTCAATGGATAGGTAATTTTTTTATCAGGTGACTTTGAAGGCTTCTGTTTTTTGCTTTTCTCTCTTGTTCTTTTTATTCCTTTTATTCTTGTTTTTGCTCTATTTCTTTATCCTCTTCAAACACACACTGACACACAAACACGATTGAATGAGGTTGCAACATGGGAAAAGAGAGAGAGAGAGAGAGAGAGAGAGAGAAAACGAGAACGAGAACGAGAAATAGAGAAAACGAGAGAGAGAAAACGAACACGAGAACGAGAATAAGGATATCAAGAACGAAAACGAGAGGGAGAGTGAGTGTAAGAGAGAGAGAGAGAGAGAGAGAGAGAGAGAGAGAGAGAGAGAGAGAGAGCACACCTTAGTCCTGGAATCATTTAGTCACACTCCTGTCCTCATCCGCTGCAGCCTGTCATTACTCCGGCCCAGCAACACGCGAGAGGGCCCCGGAGATGCTGCATGCTCCTTAGCTTCTATTAGGATGCTGAGTGGAGCCTAAGCGATAAAGCCGAGAAAAAGTGGATCGTATTGACAGAGCTTTTGACGGGCCACTCCTCTTCTGTTTTTCTTCTTGTTCTTCTTGTTTTTGTTCTTGTTTTTATTGTTATTGATTTTCTTGTTCTTGTTGTTCTGGTTGTTCTTGTTCTTCTGTTTCTTTTTTTCTTTTTTTCTTCATCTTCGTCTTTGCCTTCTGCCTCGATTGTTAATGCTGAAAATGATTGAAGCTCCTGTTCATTTTATTGCTCGTACTGATGCACTACTACTATTACTACTACTACTACTACTACTACTACTACTACTACTACTACTACTACTACTCTCTACTACTGATGCACTACTACTACTACTACTACTACTACTACTACTACTACTACTACTACTACCACTATTATTGCTAAAACTACCTCAGCCTGCCACCACTATTAATGATGATGACAAGAGAACCGGTCATCATATTCCTCGCGGGGTGATCGTAAACATATTTTAGAAGTATTGCTGAACGTTCAATAAAGCGTTCTTGCTATTTATGTTTATTTTTTTCCTCGTCGTACTCTCCTGCAGCATCACTTCCTTCGCCTCCACACCGCACGCTATACCTCCTTCATCATGTGTGTGTGTGTGTGTGTGTGTGTGAGAGAGAGAAAGAGAGAATGCATCTTTTTTGGGATAAACAGACATTATGAAGCAAAACACGATATGTACCCTCTCTCTCTCTCTCTCTCTCTCTCTCTCTCTCTCTCTCTCTCTCTCTCTCTCTCTCTCTCTCTCTCTCTCTCTCCCTTTTCTTCCTTTCCTTTTATCCTCCTTTTTTTTCCTTTCTTCTTTCTTTCCTTCCTTCCTGTTGTTGCCCTTCCTGCCTTTCTTCCTTCAATCATTATTCCCTTCCTTCTCGCCCTCATCCATTTCCTCGTTCCTCCCTTCTCTCTTATCTTCTTTCTCATTATCTTCCACCCACCCAAAATATAGTGTTGTGTTAATCTGTCAAACACGTGCATGATTTTCTTACCCCACAAAAAATAAGACGAACTCGCAATATCCGGGCAGGAAGTGATCAAAGGGAAGCGTTTATCTCTTATCTCGCTTATCACACACACACATGACCTTCTACTTATCACGAGTAATACCAGGCTTTGTGGCGGTAACGTGATGAATGCATATTGCCACAGCGGACGGATTAGGTCTGATACACACGCTCACTGTAAAACGCAAAACCCTCCGGCAAAGATAAGTTGACGGAAGAAAGTGAGGAACCTGCGTAAATCGATGAGTTTAGTTTTGTTTTCAGTGTCGTGGGGGATGATGCGTGATTCTGTTTAAAAGGCAAGAATATGTGTGAAAAAAGATTGCTTATGTGATTGTGAAGGAGGACACACATATATATTTTTTTTCCATGGTGCAGGGTATGCGAGGGTCAGAGGTGAGGTATAGATGAGATGTCTATCGCAAATATAATACCTTTTCTTTTTTCTTCTATGACTACTTTTAGCGCTTCTTGTTCTTTTTTTCATGTTCTTATTCACGTACCTGTTTGTTTTTGTTCATGATTTCTTGTTTTGTTTTTGTTCTTCCTCTTGTTATTTTTTTTTGTTCTTGTATCTGTTTTTGCTTTTGTTTTTCGTTCCTGTCATCGTTCTTCTACTCCTTGTTCTTCTACTACTACGTCTTTTACTTTTTCTACTACTACTACTACTACTACTACTACTACTACTACTACTGCTACTACTACTACTACTACTACTACTACTACTACTACATCTCCCGCGTCTGCTACTACTTCTACTAAATCTCCTCCTTCTGCTACCACTTCTTGTCCCCTCGTCCCGTGTGAAGGTCTCGGACACTCCCACCCTCGCCTGCAAGACCAAACACGCCCCGGCCACTGCACCAACACCCGCCGCCC